>NC_057806.1:285417956-285717956 GCF_018294505.1 Triticum aestivum | reverse complement strand
ACTAAAAAGGGGTGCACTGCAGGTATAATTAATTAACCAAAGCTACCCACCTGTGTCCCGCTGAGCCGAACAGAAGCTTCAGTGACTTAACTGCAGGTGTAGTTGCATAACTGACATGTGGCCTGTTGGGCCCATGTGTCAGTCAGCCAACTACACCAGCAGTTAAGTAGAAGCAGCATTCTTCTCCAGTGCAGCTCTCCGACTCCACGTCACCGCCAAGAAGCTAACCGGCCGTCAATGGTCAACCCGCCTAGCTTGGCTTCAACTGGAGGGTAGCAGCGGTGGCCTTACTTGGACCCGAGTGGTGGAGACCTACCGTGTTCTACTCTTCCTTGTTTTCTATGTGGCGCGACCTCGTTGGCAGCGGGGCGGGGCCTCGGCGGAGCCGGCGATGTCCTTGTCTCGTTGCCGGCGGGCGGCGCCTCAGCGGAGCGGTGGAAATCCCCCCCATGTTGCCGGCAGGGTGGGGCCTCGGCTGAGCCGGCGATGTCCTCTGCCTCGTTGTTGGCGGGGCGGGGCCTCGGCAGAGCCGCCGGTGTCCTCTGCCTCGTTGTTGGCATTGCGGGGCCTCGGCGGAGCAAGGCCTCGTCGACGCCAGCGGAGCGGGGAGTCGTCGAAGCCGGCATTGTCCTCTGCCTCATCCTCGGTCTCTCCAAACAGCGCCTCACCCGCTTCATCGCCCTCTTTGCTAGCTCTTTGTAGGCGGCCGCAGCCTCCGCCACCCGCATGCGGTACCGCCAGCGCTCGAGGTGGCCCTTGCGGGCGGAGCGGTACGAGTCGAGCAGCGCCTCCTGCTCCGCCCGCTCCGCGGCGATCTGCTCCTCCGCCTGCAGGTGCTCCTGGAGGAGATGGTGGTTGTAGGCGGCGTCGGCCTGCGCCTCCCAGAACTGCTCCTCACGCATCTGCCTCACCCTGTCCATATATTGGGCACGGGCCTCACCGATGGTCATGGTGCAATGCACCGGCGAGGATGGCGCGGAGGAGGGGGTTGGCGCCGGATCGTCGACTACCATGTTCTCCATTGGGACGTCGTCGTCCTCCGGCTGCCTGCCGGCCAGCCGGTCGGCAGCAATGGCTGCCATCTCCTTGTGGTCCGTCGTCCGCCCGTCCCGAAGAGCGCTGGAGCGCGAGGAAGCCATGGTGGGCAGTAGTGGTGTGGACAGGAGAAAGGGAACGGATGCGGATGACTGCGGCTATGGCCGGCGCAGCAGTTTATATAGCAATGGTGGGCGGGCGGAGGGACGGACGTGTGGCGCCGGAGTAGCCGCCTCGGCAACCGCGTATCATTAATGTGGGCGGCAGATGGACGGACGGACGACACTTGTGTCGTTTGAAGGCGGAGCAATCGCCTGCACCAGGAAGCGGGGCGGGCGGCGCTGACTGTTTCGGGCGGAAAGCGCGCGCCGGCGAGGAGATGACTTTACTTGGAGAGGATGACAATGGGGACCCACCAGGTCCATAGCCTCACGTACGCAAGTGCCTCCTTATTATATATATATAACTATAATTTATTTTGCTTCCTCCTGGTTTCCTGACATCACGGTCCCACACCATTGTCAACCTATGTTGTAGTCAATAAACGAGAGAATTGCACAAGAAGCGGCCGACAGCTGGGACCACGCAGCTCGAGCAGTATTTGTGTTTTTGAGGTGTGAGCACTGCAGAGTTTTTCGATGTTTAGCCCAGATATTAATTTTTCTCCTCTGAACAACAACGAAAACATCGCTGCAGGTATTAACTGGGCGGGCTGTGGCCCGTCTAGCCCAGGCCAGATATCCAGCCCAGATATTAATTTTTTTCAAGCTGAAAATGGCTAGCCCAGCTATACTTTTTTTAGGAATACCCAGGCAAGGTCAAGTTGTTATTCTCCGCCCCGCTGGGCTGCAAATCTTTCCTAGGAGGGATGCATTAGGCTTAACAAGAAAATGGGCTTTAAGAAATAATAAATGGGATGTAATTATAAAAACTGGGCAGTAACTATAAAAAATGCACCAAACACGTGATTACTTTATAAAATATTATTTTTGGATATTGAAAATTTTAATTTCATTAATTGTTGCGAGCGCAATGTTTCGTTGGATTTTTACGTAATATAAATTTATATTGAAATTGTATTTAATCTGACTAGAAATTTCGGGATAAAAAAATTTCGGATCCCATCAAAATGTGGGAAATTTTATTGAATTCTGTTTTGAACGGTTGGTTGAAATGGGTTGTACTTTTAACAAACTGTAAATGGGCTGTAGTAAATTCCATTAGAATTCAAAAATGGGCTACACATTCTTACAAATCTCAAATGGGCTATAAGTTCTCTGCCACACACTTCTGGCCTTACTAAGTTGACGCGTCCCCTAAAAATAGAGTTGACGCGTATGCAAGGCTTTGTCAACTTATAGTCAACACACGGTTCTAGCAGCAGTGGCCGTTGGATGTCCATCCAATGGATGCCGTGCTTCTTCTTCAATCTCGGATATTCTAGCTTCACCCGCCCAAAAAATGATTCCTCCCCTGACATCTGGGGCGCACCGTTTCGGAAGCTGACCTGTGGGCCTACTAAGTTGACGTACCAAGGGCTTTGTCAACTTAGTCAATATAAATGATTCTAGCTGCAGTGACCGTACGATGTCCATCCAACGGTCGTCGTGCTTCTTCAACCTCTGGTCTTCTTGCTCTGCCGCCCAAAGCAGCACCGGTCGTGCCGCCTGCTCCTGCCTCCCATGGCCGACTGTGCTGCCACGGAGGCCTCACTGCCCCCTACTACTCCCACCGCTGGCCAGGCCATCCCTCCACTCACCCACACCCCCTGTTATTCTGCGGCGACGGCAGCGCAGCCGAACCAGTGAACCCTCGTACTCCTCTCCGCATGTGCATCCACTGCCGCGTCTTCCCCGGCTCCGCGTCGTCCCCTTCCTAGGCCTCGCCATCGTCCACCGCCCTGGTGCTCTCGGCGCGGCGTGGTCAACATGGTCAAGGAATGACTTCCATCGTACGTGGACTGTACGTGGAGAGGCTGACAGCTGGGTCCAGGGCAGCCGCAAGGAAGTGCCTCCTTATTACGCGCAAAATAATTATTCCTCCACCTGACAGCGGGGACCCACCGGACGGGCCACCGTATTTCGTGAAAAAAATGATTCGCCCCCTGACTGCTAGGACCCACGAGCTACATCTTCGCACGCAAGGAAGTCCGTCCGAAAAAATGATTTGCCCCCTGACTGCTGGGACCCACCAGCTACATCTTCGCAAGCAAGGAAGTGCGTCCAAAAAAAACGATTCGCCACCCGACTGCTGGGACCCACCAGCTACACCTTCGCACACAAGGAAGTGCGTCCGGGCAAAAAAAACGATTCGCCCCTTGACTGCTGGGACCCAGCAGCTACACCTTCACACGTAAGGAAGTGCGTCCGAGCAAAAAAACGATTCGCCCGCTGACTGCTCGGACCCACCAGCTACATCTTCGCAGGCAAGGAAGTGCCTGACAGTCGGGACCCACCTGGTCGAAGCGTACGTAGCATTGTCATTCTGGTCGCAAACGTGTACGTACATACTGGTCGATGTAGAGGCGTGCATGTGTCGTAGTAGAGGCGTGCACGTGTCGTAGTAGAGGCACGCACGTAGCATGTACACGTACGTATAGCGGCTAGGGTGCAAGAAAGAAAATACGGCCACATATGTGTACATACGGGCAGGGTCTCGAACGCCTACTCGCGCATATGTACGGCCAGGGCTCGTGTACATGGCTGGGTCGGAACGGAGAAACAACGTTGTCGTCGTGTTCACGGGGAGGCAACGGAATGCGTCGTGTTCATGGGGAGGCAACGGAATGCGTCGTGTTCATGGGGAGGCAACGGAATGCGTCATCTTCATCGGGAGGCAACATAATGCGTCGTGTTCATCGGGAGGCAATGAAACGCGTGGGAGCCAACCGGCTGGGTCGGAACGGAATGCGTGGTCGTGTTCATCGGGAGGGCTTGGACGGAACAGGCGATGGAAACGAGGCCTGGCGTACCGCAGAACGGAGGAAATGGACCTCCTACGGTCGAAACAGGGGTCCTGTTGATCGGGAGGGGTGTGGCATACCGCAAAACGGAGGAAACGGGCCTCCTACGGTCGAAACAGGGGTCCTGTTGATCGGGAGGGGTGTGGCGTATCGCAAAATGGACGAAACAGACCTCCTACGGTCGAAACTGGGGTCCTGTTCATCGGGAGGGGTGTGGCGTACCGCAAAACGGGACTCCATGGGATACTGTTCATCTCCACCGTCGACCTCCTCCAGCCTCCACGGGCTACCGTCGACCTCCCCCGGCCTCCACGGGCTCCTGTTCATCCAGCCTCCACCGCGCGCTACTCCACCGGCTACTGTTCAACCACCCCTCCACCGTCTACTGTTCATCCAGCCGTCCACACCACGGGGGCCTGTTCAACCACCCCTCCATGAGCACCCCTCCACCATCTACTGTTCATCCAGCCCTCCACACCACGGGGTCCTGTTCATCCAGAGGCAACGCCACCGCTCACTGTTCATCCAAAACCCCCGCAACACTCACTGTTCATCCCAGAGGCAGCATCGATTGGCTTCAGTTAGCAGCAGTAGCGAAGGAATCGCTCGATCGGTTCAGTTAACAGCTATCGATCGATCCCTCGGGTTCAGTAACGTGTAGCCTGCAGTGCAATCGCTCGGGTTCAGTTAGAGCCCAACGCCTCGCTCAGGTTTAGTTAGAGCCAGCGCCTCGCACACATGCGCGTACATGTACGAGAGAGACGCGCATCGCTCGGCCCCTGACCTCCCACCGTAACCGGGAACTCCCCGAAATTTTCCTCGCCCTCGCTTCTACCATGGTTTTTTCCATCATGGACGACCCAAAGAATGTCATGTGGCTGCCTCTCCGGCCCGCCTAGGACAAAAAGCCCATTTTCTGTCATGATTTTTTGTCATAGAAGTAGGAGCCCACCACATCTATGATCATACTGGGTTTTGTCACAATTATCATCATAGAAATGTCATATGTATGACAAAAATTTTTTGTTCGACCCAAAATGTCACGGATGTGTATTTTTTTGTAGTGTATGGACCCGAAGGTCTGAGGTAAACTACTCACACTTCATTGGAGGGGCTATGGTCTTGATGTAGAAGCCCTCCGTGATGGATGCCCCCTACGGCGGAGCTCCAAAATAGGCCCCAAGATGGGATCTCGTGGATACAGAAAGTTACGACAGTGGAATTAGGGTTTTGGCTCCATATCTGATCGTTTGGGGTACGTAGGTATATATAGGAGGAAGGAGTACGTCGGTGGAGAAACAGGGGGCCCACGAGGGTGGAGGGCGTGCCTGGGGGGGAGGCGCGCCCCCCTATGTCATGGCCTCCTCCTTTATTTCTTGACGTAGGGTCCAAGTCTCCTAGATCATGTTCAGTGAGAAAATCACGTTCCCGAAGGTTTTATTCTGTTTGGACTTTGTTTGATATTCCTTTTCTTCGAAACCCTAAAATAGGCAAAAAAACAACAATTCTGGACTAGGCCTCCGGTTAATAGGTAATATAAAAGTGGATAATAAAGCCCAATAATGTCCAAAACAGTAGATAATATAGCATGGAGCAATCAAAAATTATAGATACATTGGAGACGTATCACTCGCCTTCTCTTAATCGAAGTTTGCTTCTGGTGTTCCTTGCTGATTTGGTTCTGGCGCTTTTTCCGAATCTAGTTTGCTTTTGTTCTCTCTCACGCATACCCCATGAGGGGGCTGGGCAGGCGCCTTCACGAGGGTCTTTTTCTCCTGTGTTGGTCCTTCCCTCTGCCTTCGGTCTGCTTTCTTGCGAGGCACCCTCATTCGAGCCCATGAGCCGGCACATCTCTCCTAATCCATGCCCATCGGGTATCGTGATATGAAGCGTTGGGTCAAGGCTCGGGTAAATGATAAGTCCCCTAGCGAGCCCCTTAACAACAAATTTTTTGCAGTTCCTGAGCAACCACTAAGCCAAGACGGGCACGAGGAGACAAGTGCCTCGTAAAGAAGAGGCTGCCCCGAGCGCGCCAGGATAAGTTATCTCCGCGCAAGGTAAACAACACATCACAGAAATAACAAGCATAGCACAATGATTGAGGAATCACAATTCGATACACGCCCATTCGGGCCCATACTGGTTTCGTTTTGATGCCCGAAAGAAAAGAAGAATGAAGCAAAAGTGGCGCTGAAGCGAACCACGGGGGCAGGCCTCCAGGGACGTCCCGAGCTTAGCCGGATCCCTCCTCGCGCTTCACGGAGGCGCGGCGACGGGACGACCCACCACCACCTTCGAAGCGAGCGCGGCGGCGAGGCAGCTGGTCGTAGACACCACTGCTGGAGCTTTTGCCAAGAGAAGAGCCACCGTAGCTAGACGAGGTGCGGCCGGCGGGTTCACCCTCTCCATGGCCATCACCGAGGCCGATCACCTCCTCGCGGCCGTTCGTCTTGCGGCAGCACCCGGCGCGGCGGCCATCTTCCCCAAACACCCTCACATAGAGGGTCGCATCACCGTCGTACTTAAAGTGGAGGGTGCACCGCTTGCCCAGGCCGCGCACACGGGCGAACGTCTTCCAACCATGGGCCAGAGCTATGTTTCCCGCGGCGGAGACTTCGACCGTGACCCAGGAAGCCCTGCTGCAGCAACCGTCCGCCTGTAGCCAGAGCCCGCCCGGACCAGGGGTCGGCAGCTCGTCGGGAAAGAAGCGCAGAAGCTGGGGCCAGTTGACGGCCGGATCCACCGACCAGACAACGAACTCCGGAAGCACCTCCGCTGAGTGGAAGCGTGGTTGGGGAGGACGTGCAACCACGACACGTCTCCCCTCATAGACAGGGCTGGCAAGACCGGATCGACCCCCGCCACATGCAGCGGCATCACCCCAGGAGCAGGGGGCCAGGGCGGGAGTCGTGGAGAGCTTGCGGGGACGGCCGCGTCCCCGTTTAGGCGCCGGGGAGCCGGGCCCCTCATGAGGGGCCTTTTCTTCGATGGCGCCATTGGAGTTGGAGGCGGAGCAGAGGAGGAAGAAGCAGACGGAATGGGAAGAGATGGGTGATGGGGGCCCTGCCCCCTCCCCATTTATAGCAGAGGAAGGCCAACCAGCACCCCCATGATCACAGTTAAATGATGGTTTTCCTTGCATGTCGCAGGGACTTGTCAAGTCAGGCAGTTGCCAACGCAGCGTGGGGAAGCGGAGACGCCCACGTCTAATCAACCGCCACGCGTCAACCACAGCCGCAGGCTTTTGGGGCCCGCGGCGCTCCGTGCTTGACCCTTTGGCTTTGCCTCGAAGCCAAGCCCGAGCGTGCCTTGGGTCCGTGGGCTACTGTCGGCGTTCTGGGAATGGGGGTCCCCAGACTTTCCTGCCTGCGGCCCATAGCGTGGCTGGGCTGACAGGTTCATACGGCCCATCTTCATCAACAAGACATTCAAGACCCTCGCAAGGGGCCAAGCCTCGCGGGGCGGATGATGCAAGACCTCCTCAAGAGCGGCCTGGCCAGGCAGGCTCACGAGGGGCGGAGATATCAAGGCAAGGTAAACCTCACGAGGCCCTCGTGACGTGAGGCATGACGATCGAGACCAGGCAGGCGCCAGCGCGCGCAGCGTCCTTGTTTCCTCTTTGGTGCTAAGGGGGCAAGCGCAGGCGCGGAGTACCGAGGCATCAAGCAAAGGTTTCCATATTGGTGCAACGAGACCAAGACCAGAAGGACGGCAAGACGGAGGTCACCATGGAGCCCAAGACGGCGTCATCACCAGAGCCTTTTGCAGGCAAAGACCACCTTTTGTCAGGATAGCTTGTACTAGTTGTCCCCTTTCAAATTGGCCATTGTTGGCTCCCTTCCCGTTCAATATTTGGGGAGAGGACCAGGGCCTATATAAGTAGAATTAGCCACCATCATAAGGGGGGAGAAAAGGAGAGAAGAAGGCAGCGAGAGAGAGACGAGATAGAACAGAGCATCGACACCATCACAAGTCGGGCGGCTGATTCCGATCCTCACACACAAGCACACCAAGCGCAAGAACACCTCGACCTCAGGAGGTTGTTCTTCCCCTTGTACTGCTCATCATTAGCCCTAGAGGCAATCCACCACCACATTGTAGTAGGGTATTACACCACAACGGTGGCCCGAACCAGTATAAATCTTGTGTCTTTCTGTGTTGAGAGTTAGCCGTGCTCGTCTGCGAGATCTTAGAGAGCTAGGGCGTGGACCGATAGGGAGAAAACCTTCGCGTGCACCCCAGTGTTCAAACCTCAAGGGTCTGCCAGAACCCCAGATCCGACAGGACTGGAGATGACTCATCTTTAGTTAGAAGGCGTCCCAATGATTCAGAGTTTTTAGATCTTGATGCAAAAATTGATGAAAGTGGGGTTGGAGAGGTCAAAACTTTAGATAGCAATGAACCCACTCTTCTGGATTTCAAGGAATTTAATTATGATAATTGTTCTTTAATAGATTGCATTTACTTGTTGCAATCCATGTTGAATTCTCCTCATGCTTATAATCAAAACAACGCTTTTACTAAACATATCGTTGATGCTATGATGAAATCTTTTAGAGAAAAGCTAGAATTGGAAGTTTCTATCCCTAGAAAACTTTATGTTGAGTGGGAACTTACTATTAAGATTATAATTAAAGATTATGAGTTCTATGCTTTGTGTGATTTGGGTGCTAGTGTTTCCACAATTCCGAAAACTTTATGTGATGTGTTAGGTTTCCGTGAATTTGATGATTGTTCTTTAAATTTGCATGTTGCAGATTCCACTATTAAGAAACCTATGGGAATAATTAATTATGTTCTTATTGTTGCTACTAGGAATTATGTGCTCGTAGATTTCATTGTTCTTTATATAGATTGCAATTCTACATGTCCTATTATTCTTGGTAGACCATTCCTTAGAACGATTGGTGCAATTATTGATATGAAGGAAGGAAACATTAGATTTCAATTTCCGTTAAGGAAAGTAATGGAACACTTCCCTAGAAAGAAAATTAAATTGCCTTATGAATCTATTATGAGAGCCACTTATGGATTGCATGCCAAAGATGATAATACTTAGATCTATTCGTGTTTTTATGCCTAGCTAGGGGCGTTAAACAATAGCGCTTGTTGGGAGGCAACCCAATTTTATTTTTGTTCTTGCTTTTTAGGTCCTGTTTTGCAATAGATATTTCATCTAGCCTCTAGTTAGATGTGGTTTTGTGTTTTATTTAGTGTTTATGCCAAGTAAGACCTTTGGGATAACTTGCGGTGATAGTTGATTTGATCCTGCTGAAAAACAAAAACTTTTGCGCCAGGATATTAGTTTTAGTTTTTAACAGAAGAGCGCTAAAATACAGATTATTTTTGAAGAGGATTAATAAACAAATTTGCTAGGACTTCCTAATTTCTCAGGATTGTTTGAGTTACAGAAGTATTCAAAATCTCCAGATTGCTACAGACTGTTCTGTTTTTGATAGATTCTGTTTTTCTCGTGTTGTTTGCTTATTTTGATGCATCTAGGGCTAGTACTGGGGGGTATTAACCGTGGAAAAGTAGGAATACAATAGATATTGCACCAATATAAATAAATAATAAGTTCACAACAGTACCAAAAGTGGTGATTTATTTTCTTATACTAAAGGAGCTTACGAGATCTTCTGTTGGAGTTTTGTGTTGTGAAGTTTTCAAGTTTGGGGTAAGGATTTGATGGGCTATGGAATAAGCAGTGGAAAGAGCCAAAACTCGGGGATGCCCAAGGCACCCCAAGGTAATATTCAAGGATGTCAAAAAACCTAAGCTTGGGGATGCCCCGAGAAGGCATCCCCTCTTTCGTCTTTGTCTATCGGTAACTTTACTTGAGGCTATATTTTTATTCAACATGATATGTGTTTTGCTTGGAGCATCTTGTATGATCTGAGACTTTGCTTTTTATTTTTCCACAATCATCCTTGCTGTACACACCTTTTGGGAGAGACATGCATGAATCGTGATTTATTAGAATACTCTATGTGCTTCACTTATATCTTTTGAGCTAGGTAATTTTGCTCTAGTGCTTCACTTATATCTTTTTAGAGCACGGCGGTGGTTTCATTTTATAGAAATTGATGAACTCTCGTACTTCACTTATATTATTTTGTGAGTCTTTAGAACAACATGGTAATTTGCTTTGGTTATAAAATTAGTCGTAATATGATAAGCATCCAAGAGGGATATAACAAAAACTTTCATATAAAGTGCATTGAATACTATGAGAATTTCGATTCCTTATGACTGTTTTGAGATATGAAGATGGTGATATTAGAGTCATGCTAGTGAGTAGTTGTGAATTTGAGAAATACTTGTGTTAAAGTTTGTGAGTCCCGTAGCATGCACGTATGGTGAACCGTTATGCGATGAAGTTGGAGCATGATTTATTTATTGATTGTCTTCCTTATGAGTGCCGGTCGGGGATGAGCGATGGTCTTTTCCTACCAATCTATCCCCCTAGGAGCATGCGCGTAGTACTTTGTTTCGATGACTAATAAATTTTTTGCAATAAGTATGTGAGTTCTTTATGACTAATGTCGAGTCCATGGATTATAGGCACTATCACATTTCCGCCATTGCTAGCCTCTCTAGTACCGCGCAACTTCCGCTGATACCTTAAACCCACCACATACCTTCCTCAAAATAGCCACCATACCTACTTATTATGGCATTTCCATAGCCATTCCGAGATATATTGCCATGCAACTTTCCACCGTTCCATATATTATGACACATCATCATTGTCATATTGCTTTGCATGATCATGTAGTTGACATTGTATTTGTGGTAAAGCCACCATTCATCATTTTTTATACATGTCGCTCTTGATTCATTGCACATCCCGGTACACTGCCAGAGGAATTCATATAGAGTCATATTTTGTTCTAATATCGAGTTGTAATCTTTGAGTTGTAAGTAAATAAAAGTGTGATGATCTTCATTATTAGAGCATTGTCCCATGTGAGGAAAGGATGATGGAGACTATGATTCCCCCACAAGTCGGGATGAGACTCCGAACAAAAAAAAGAGGCCAAAAAAATGAGAGAAGGCCCAAATTAAAGAAATGAGAGAAAAGAGAGATGGGACAATGTTACTATCCTTTTACCACACTTGTGCTTCAAAGTAGCACTATGATCTTCATGATAGAGAGTCTCCTATGATATCACTTTCATATACTAGTGGGAATTTTTATTATAGAACTTGGCTTGTATATTCCAATGGTGGAATTCCTAAAAATGCCCTAGGTCTTTGTGAGCAAGCGAGTTGGATGCACACCCATTAAGTTTTCTTTTTGAGCTTTCATAAATTTATAGCTCTAGTTAATCCGTTGCATGGAAATCCCTACTCACTCACATTGATATCTATTAATGGGGATCTCCATAGACCGTTGATACGCCTAGTTGATGTGAGACTATCTCCTTCTTTTTTGTCTTCTCCACAACCACCGTCTATTCCACCTATAGTGCTATATCCATGGCTCATGCTCATGTATTACGTGAAAGTTGAAAAAGTTTGAGAACGTCAAAAGTATGAAACAATTTCTTGGCTTGTCATCAGGGTTGTGCATGATTTAAATATTTTGTGTTATGAAGACGGAGCATAGCCAGACTATATGATTTTGTAGGGATAAGCTTTCTTTGCTCAAGTTATTTTCAGAAGACATAATTATTTGTTAGTATGCTTGAAGTATTATTGTTTTTAATGTCAACATTAAACTTTTGTTTTGAATCTTATGGATCTCAACATTCATGCCACAAGGGTGGAGGACGAGCAGGAATTAAGCTTGGGGATGCTTGATACGTCTCCAACGTATCTATAATTTTTTATTGTTCCATGCTATTATATTATCTATTTTGGATATTTTATATGCATTTATATGCTATTTTCTATGATTTTTGGGACTAACCTATTAACCTAGAGCCCAGTGTCAGTTTTTGTTTTTTCCTTGTTTTAGAGTTTCGCAGAAAAGGAATACCAAACAGAGTCCAAACGGAATAAAACTTTCGCGGTGATCTTTCTTGGACCAGAAGACATCCAGGAGACTTGGAGCGCAAGTTGGAATGTCCACAAGGCGGCCACGAGGGTGGAGGGCGCGCTCGGGGGGGGGGGGGGGCTCCTGACCTATATCTTCCTCCTATATGTACTCTTATACCCTGGAAACTTCCAGGGGAGCCACGAAACCACTTTTCCACCGCCGCAACCTTCTGTACCCATGAGATCCCATCTTGGGGCCATTTTCGGCATCCTGTCGAAGGGGTATTCGGTCACCGAGGGCTTCTACATCAACACCATTGCCTCTCCGATGAAGCGTGAGTAGTTTACCACAGACCTACGGGTCCATAGCTAGTAGCTAGATGGCTTTTTCTCTCTCTTTGATTCTCAATACCATGTTCTCCTGGATACTCTTGGAGATCTATTCGATGTAGTACTCTTTTGCGAGGTGTTTGCCGAGATACGATGGATTGTGGATTTATGATCAGCTTATCTATGAATATTATTTGAATGTCCTTTGAATTCTTTTATGCATGATTTGATATCTTTGCAAGTCTCTTTGAACTATCGATTTGGTTTGGCCAACTAGATTGGTTTTTCTTGCAATGGGAGAAGTGTTTAGCTTTGGGTTCAATCTTGCGATGCTCGATCCTAGTGACAGAAGGGGAACCGACACGTATTGTATTGTTACCACCGAGGATAACAAGATGGGGTTTTCGTCATATTGCTTGTGTTAATCCTGCTACATCATGTCATCTTACTTAATGTGTTACTCTGTTCTTATGAACTTAATGCTCTAGATGTAGGGAGGAGTCGGTCAATGTGTGAGTAATAGTAGTAGATACAGAATCATTTCGGTCTACTTGATACGGACATGATGCCTATATTCATGATCATTGCGTTAGATATCGTCATAACTTTGCGCTTTTCTACTAATTGCTCGATAGTAATTTGTTCACCCACCGTAATAATTCCTTTCTTGAGAGAAGCCTCCAGTGAAACCTATGGCCCCCGGGTCTATTTTCCATCATATAAGTTTTTGATCTGCAATTCTAGTTTCTTATTTACTTTCTTTTGCAATCTTTTACTTTCCATTCCATAAACCAAAAATATTACTTTACCGTTTATCCATCTCTATCAGATCTCACTTTGCGAATAACCGTGAAGGGATTGACAACCCCTTTGTTGCGTGGGTTGCAAGTTGGTGTTTGTTTGTGCAGGTATTCGGTGGCTTGTCGTGTTGTATCCTAATGGATTGATACCTTGGTTCTCAAAACTGAGGGAAATACGTATGCTACTTTGCTGAATCATGATAACCCACAAGTATAGGGGATCGCAACAGTTTTCGAGGGCAGAGTATTCAACCCAAATTTATAGATTCGACACAAGGGGACACAAAGAATATTTGAAGGTATTAGCAGCTGAGTTGTCAATTCAACCACATGTGGAGATTAATTATCTGTAGCAAGTAATCAGTAGAAAAGTAATATGATAGTTTTAATAGTGGTGACATCAGCAATAGTAACGGTAACAGCGATAGCAGTAATTTTGTAGCAAGTGTAACAGTGATCATAGCAGTAGTAACTTAGCAAGAACAATATAAGATAAATTCGTAGGCATTGGATTAGTGACTTGTTGGATGATATTCATCATGAGACAGTTATAACCTAGGGCGATACGGCACTAGCTCCAGTTCATCAATATAATGTAGGCATGTATTCCGTAAATAGTCACACGTGCTTATGGAAAGAAGTTGCATGACATATTTTGTCCTACCCTCCCATGGTAGCAGGGTCCTATTGGAAACTAAGGGATATTAAGGCCTCCTTTTAATAGAGAACCGGAACAAAGCATTTACACACGGCGAATACATGAACTCCTCAATCTACGGTCATCACCGGGAGTGGTCCCGACTATTGTCACTCCAGGGTTGCCGGATCATAACACGTAGTAGGTGACTATAACTTGCAAGATCGGATCTAGAACATGGATATAATGGTGATAACATAAACGGTTCAGATCTGAAATCATGGCACCTGGGCCCAAAGTGACAAGCATTAGGCATGGCAAAGTCATAGCAACATCAATCTAAGAACATAGTGGATACTAGGGATCAAGCCCTAACAAAACTAACTCGATTACATGATGAATCTCATCCAACTCCTCACCGACCAGCGAGCCTACGAAGGGATTACGCACTCCCGGTGGGGAGCATCATGGAATTGGCCATGGAGAAGGGTTGGTGATGACGAAGAACGAAGACCCTCCTCTCCGGAGCCCCAAACGGACTCCAGATCTGGCCTCCCGATGAATAACAAGAGGTGAAGGCGGCTCCATCTCGTGGATCGCGATAATTCTTTCTCCTTGATTTTTTCTGGAAAAAGGATTATATAGCATCAGTTTCAGGGTCTGCGGGGCCATCAGGTGGGGACAGCCCACCTGGGCATGCTAGGAGAGGGGGGTGCACCCTGGTGGGTTTTGCCCACCTAGGTGCCCCTCTTCGGTAGGTCTTGGCTCTAGAAATTCTTATTTATTAGTTAAAATTCCTCGCAAAGTTTACTTCCATTCTGAGAACTTTTATTTCTGCACGAAAACAACACCATGGTAGTTCTGCTGAAAACAACGCCAGTCTGGGGTTAGTTTCATTCAAATCATGCAAATTAGAGTCGAAAACAAGAGGAAAAGCGTTAGGAAAAGTAGATACGTTGGAGACGTATCAACTCCCCAAAGCTTAAACCTTTGATTGTCGTCAAGCAATTCAGTTGATAAACTGAAAGTGAAAAAGAAAAACTTTTGTGAACTCTTTTGCTCTTGTTTGCATAAATAAGCTTAAACAACACCCAGGTTTTCAGCCAGCATTATAACTAACCATGCCGACAATCTATACCTACTATTAAAAGGAGGTGATATTCTTGGTTTAGTCCCGCTTCGTTTGGTCCCGCTTCAATTAATTTCACATACGCTACTTTGTTTAGTTAGTTGCCACCCGTTCTGGCCCAATGGAGGAAGCCCATCTGTCGGCGCACTATGGCCCAGGTCCGAAGAGCTGGCAAAAAATAAAATTGCCCATGAAAGAGTTCGATCTCATAACCTGCCAACCGGCCACACACCCATCTAGCGATATGAGAGGATTTCTTTTCTCCCGTTGCAAAGCACGGGCCTTTTTGCTAGTAACTCTTAAAGATTATATTAACTCATATCAATGACATAATCAGCTAGCGAGCAATAATACGGTATCTCAAATGGCAACACATTGTCAAAACAACCATGATATAGTATGACAATAGTGGTATCTTGCTAGCCCTTTCTGAGACCGCAAAACATAAATGCAGAGCACCTCCAATGTCCAAGCAGTGACTAAACATTGTAATTCATGGTAGAAAAGTTCCAATCATGATGCACCCAACATTAGCTACACACAATGCATAAATCATGACAGATGTGCTCTCAGGTTCTAGCACTTGTTTTAGAAGGTGATGACACAACATAAAAGTAAATAGATAGTCCCTTCGTAGAGGGAAGCAATGATTTGCAGAGGTGCCAGAGCTCAAGTTTTTAAAACAGAGATAAATGATATTTTGAGACATGCACCCTTCTGATTTACTTCACGACCATCAGTTATCAATATCTCCCATGCTAAACACGCTAGTGACGGTTCCCAAGCGATAAAAGTAAAGGTTTACTCCCCCTCCACTAACAATCACATTCCACAGCTTTTCTGAAACAACAGGTGCCGTCCAAACCAACAACAGTCCCGGGGGAGTTTTGTTTAATTATTTGCATTTTTGAGTTCAGGACTGGGAATCCCTATTACCGCCCTTTTCTCGTGCGATGGCGAGTGAATAAACACTCGACCTGAGAATAACCCGCTTAGCATGGAAGATACCGACCACCTCGTGTTGTTCCACGAACGATCCAGGCACACAAAAAGGATATTTTTTAGAAGTTTTTAGAGGTAGCACATGCAAATTTACTTAGGACGGCAGGGTAATACCGTATATAGGTAGGTATGGTGGACTCATCTGGAATAACTTTGGGTTCAAGGTTTTTGATGTACAAGCAGAATTCCCACTTAGTACAGGCGAAGGCTAGCAATTAGATTGAGAAGCGGCCAACTAGAGAGCAACAACGATCATGAACATGCATTATGCATAAGTAACATTGGACACTAGCATGAGTAGGATATGATCACCATGAACATAAATATCATAGAGGCTTTGTTGGTTTTGATTCAACTACATGCGTGAACATGTGCCAAGTCAAGCCACTCGAACATTCAGAGGAGGATACCATATCATCATACTACATCCCACTCATTTTAAAGCAATGTTGATATCCAAGATAAATCATTATTTACTCCCGACTACTTATGCATGGCATGAGAAACTATAATCTCTAATTGTCATTCCAAACATGTTTAATCATAATGGTATGAATCATGGATACTAGGTTAAACATATTTACACAAACAGAACAAGTCGAGTTCATACCAGTTTCTCTCTGCCACGGCCAGTTCATCGAATGCCATCATTATTGCCTTTCACTTGCATGACCGAACGATATGAAAATAATAATAGTGCAAGACTGCCGTGGTCTAAGCTGGAATCTGCAAACATATTATTCAACAAGAGAAGACAATGTAAAATGTGATCTTTATTAGTTCAACAATTATTCATATGAGAGCCACTCAACATTTTCATCGTGGTCTTCTCCTCGGTACAACCCAAATAAAAGGAAATGAAATTCAGAGAAACACACTGAAATATTTTTGGAGTTTTTGGTTTCTTGAACAAGCAAATAAAAGGGAAAAGCAAAAGGAGAAAAACTATTTACATGGGAAAGCACCCAACAAGCAAAACAAGAACAAGGAAATCTTTTTGGGCTTTCTTTTTTATATTACTACTAAGCATGCATAGAAAGTAAATTAACTACAACTATTTTTTTGGTTTTTCTAAATTTTTCAAACACACAAAAAGAATGCAAGAAAAATAAATCTAAACATGGATGATACAATGAAAAAGTGTGAACACCTACAGATTAAATAAGTGAACATGAATGTAGTGTCGGTGAGAAACACGTACTCCCCCAAGCTTAGGCTTTTGGCCTAACTTGGTAATCGATCAGAAGCCTAGATAATAGTTGGGGTACTGAGAGTGGGCATCCACTGGTCCCACTGCTGAGCCTCTTCCTCCTCCTCTGCAACAGCCTAAGTGTTCCGGTAGGCGATGATGTCCGCAAGCATGATCCGATATCCGCCCCTAGCAATAGAATCAAACAAAGTAGGAGCAGGAAACAGAATAATGTTACGAGTTTCAATGCTAAAAACTAGGTTATATGGAATAGGGATGTCAGGAGAATTGTTATCAGTGAAATGGTGGTGATCCATGGCTGCGCGATCTAGGTAAACTTTGGTAAGAGGGTAATCATGATGGCATATCTCAACATTAAAATGAGCTGCCAAACGAGTAGCAAATATCCCACCATGTATTTTACCCTTGGATTTATTAATGTGGAGGCGACGAGCCACAATAGCTCCCAAGCTATAAGTGTTGTCACCCTCTAGTGCACGACGTAAAATAGCAAGGTCTGGTGAACTAAGTGCACCCACGTTCTCTCTAGCAAGCAAACATTTAGCAATCAAAAGAGCAAAGTAATGAACAATAGGAAAATACAAGCCAGCGGCAGTGACAACTGACACCCCTCTCTCATCTCCCACGCTCAAAGTGCGATAAAAGGCCTCAAACTCCGCCGGTCTAGGCTCGGCTAAGCTCCCATCAGAAGGGATCATGCATATGTCACAAAATTTAGTAAGTGGTATCTCATGGTTTTCAGGATATAAATCAAAACTCACTTTAGGAGGATTATTCCTAGGAAGGAAAGTAAAACTTTGAACAAAGATATTTGTGAGGATTTGATGCTGTTCACACTCATTTGCGGTGAAGTCGGTGAAGCCGGCATTAGCAGCATATTGTGTGAACTCCTGAAGGATTCTAGCCTCTTCCAGGAACGGGGTGTGTGGCCATTCAAACAGCCGTACTTCCGCCAATCTCCGAGGATGGAGATCACTATCATATGACTCCCCAATAACACCCTTGGAGTTCTTCTAAAGATATTCATGGTTTTCCTAGGAACAAAATTCTGAAATTTATTAGCCCACAAAATTTTCTCAACAAAACTTCACAAAAACGATACCAACTACTCATAGGGATACATAGAGGCCATAGCAAGCATTCAAACTACTTAGAACACTAAGAATTCAACATGGAAGCTCATCTATAGCAGCACCAAGAGTAGCTAATTATTCAAAATATAAACCACTAAAACAAAAAAATAATTGGACAAACGGTGGAGTCACATACCAAGCAACAATCCCCCGAAACAGTTTCGGAAACGAAGCTTCGAGCAAAGAGATCGAAATCCGCAGGTTTGGGAACAAGAACACGGGAGAGAGAGTAATGGAATTTTTTTTTCTGGAGGTAAGTGATGATGTGGTATGAAGAGATAAGTGAGGAGGCCCACATGGGGACCACAACCCACCAGGGCATGCTTGGGGGTCCTGGCGTGCCCAGGTGGGTTGTGCCCACCTGGTGCACCTCCCTCTGATGTTATTTGCACCAAAAATTCAGAAATATTCAGACAACAATCGTATTAAATTTTCAGGGCATTCTGAGAACTTTTATTTTTTGGTCATTTTTTATCGCACGAGAAAATAGGAAAATAGACAAAACATTGCATTTTATTTTATTTAAATAATAAAAACATAAAACAAAAAGTAGGGACAGAAGGTAGTGCTTACTAAATTCATCAACTTCATACCGCTCAAAAATGATCCATTAATAAGGTTGATCGAGTCTTATTAACAACCACTTTCCATTAGCATGAAACCGAAGAACTTTCGTAAATCACTAAGTTACCACAATGGGGATATGAATGTCCCCAACAATAAGCATTTCATATTTATTTTTGACAGTAGGTAAAGGTATTTGAAAACTTCCATTAGTGATTGTTGTAGATTTTTCAATAACATTAATACCATTCACTTAGAATTGCTTCTTCGGAAAGTGCACCATATGCTCATTACCATTGATATGTGTAGGTGCATCTAGTGCCACCCCTAGTTGGTTTTGGAGTATTGACGACAAACCTAGTTGAGGGACTAATGTGTTTGTGAGAATTGCAGGATAACACAGGTAGAAGTCCCTCATTGATTCGGTTTTTCTACTAGAGATGACCCCTAAAAATGTATGAAGACATTGAAGTCAAAGGTGGTATATGAAGATATTCACATTGAAGACTATGACAAGAGAAGACACCACATGAAGCCTATGGAGCTCGAAGACTTAGATCTTTCGTAGTTCTCTTTCTTCTGTGTTGAGTCATAGGAACCACCGTACTGTTAAGTGGGGTCCAAGAGAACCAGTCAGAATGACTGAAGTGATGCTTAAACAAAACCTATGTCTTCGAGTGAAGACTTTGAGAGCGAATCTTGTCCAGAGTCGGGCAAGTCAGCTTTGCTTGAAGCCCAAGTAAAGTTGCCGTGTGAGTTTGAAATCTAACCGTTGGAACACGTGTCAGTTCCTTAGTGACCCAGGGTCATTTCGGACAAATCAGGTCGGTTTGCCAAGTGGCTATAAATAGCCCACCCCCTACAACCATAAACGGTTGGCTGCTCAGATTCAGAGTACGGCTTTTGTCATTTGAGAGCAACCCACCTCGAAGCCTTTGAGAGAGAATTCCTTGCGAGGATAAAGCCCTAACCACCCAGAGCCAAAGGGGATTAGTCATCACTTAAGTCTTCTTGTCTGTGTGATCTGAAGACTTATTACACTTGAGGACCGTGCATCCTCTAGCCGGTTAGGCGTCGCGTTCTGATCATCCAAGAGACATTGTGGATTGCCGGTGAACGAAGTCTGTGAAGGTTTGGGAGTCTACCTTGAAGACTTACCAGAGTGATTGGGCAAGGTCTGTGTGACCTTAGCTCAAGGGGAATACGGTGAGGACTGGGTGTCCTGAGCTGCGTGTTCAGGACTGGGTGTCCGGGACTGTGTGTCCTAAGGTTTAAATACCTAGCCACCCTAACCAGACGTACAGTTGTCACATCAACTAGAACTGGTCCAACAAATCATTGTCTTCAACGAGTCACTGGTTTCATCTTCCCTTCCCTTTACTTACTGTTACTCCTTGTGAAGTCATTGTATGTTCGCACTATTTTTTGTCTTCACTGAGTGACTGCGTGTTCTATGTGGCTTCACAATATCTTCCTACCTGATCCTTACTACATTGCTGCTATTAGTCATTGTTCTTTCACTCTATTGAATACTTGACTATGGCTTGCCTAGTGTAGTCTACCTTCCGCTGCAGGGTAGTAGGTTTATTTCTATCGTTTGTCTTCATAACTTCCACGTTTTGAAGACTTTCATAAAAATCGCCTATTCACCTCCCCTCTAGTCGACATAACGCACTTTCAATATGAAAAGTGACCTTGCTTTTATTGCAATCAATAACAGCCCCTGCAGTATTCAAGAAGGGTCTACCAAGGATAATCGACATGTTGTCGTCCTTGGGAATCTCAAGTATAACAAAGTCAGTCAAAATAGTAACATTAGCAACAACAACGGGCACATCCTCACAGATACCGATAGGTATGGCTGTTGATTTGTCGACCATTTACAAAGATATTTCAGTAGGTGTGAGTTTATTCAAATCAAGTCTTGTATATAAAGAGAAAGGCATAACACTAACACCAGCTCCTAAATCACACAAAGCAGTTTTCACATAATTCTTTTTTATAGAGCAGGTATAGTTGGTATTCCTAGATCTCCAAGTTTTTTAGGTACTCCATCTTTAGAAGTATAATTAGCAAGCATAGTGGAGATTTCAGATTTCGGTATTTTTCTTTTTTTAGTGATGATGTCTTTCATACACTTTGCATAAGGAGGCATTTTAAGGATATCAGTCAAGCGAGTACGCAAAAATAATGGCCTCAGCATTTTAGCAAAGCGTTCAAATTCTTCATCATCACTCTTTTTAGTTGACTTAGGTGGAAAAGCCATAGGATTTTGAACCCATGTTTCTCTTTCTTTACTGTGTTTTCTAGCCACAAATTCTCTTTTATCATACCTTTTATTCTTAGGTTGTGGGTCATCAAGACCAATAGGTGGTTCTATCTCAACGTCATTGTCTGGTTCTTTTTTATTTGGTTGAGAGTCTTCATGAACATAAGCATTATCTTTTTCATTTTCACTAGGGGAATGTTCATTACCAAACTGAGTTGCAGCATTAGAGATAGAAGTTTCCTTATCATTATCAGGAGGTTTCTCTATTTCAGGTTCACTCGGAGCATGCAAAGTCCTGTCATTTTTCTTCTTCTTTTTCTTTCTAGAAGGACTAGGTGCACTAGTGTTAGCTCTTTTTGAATCTTGTTCAATTCTTTTTGGGTGTCCCCAGGATAAAGTGGTTCCTGAGTCATTTTACCTCCTCTAGTTGCAACTCTAATAGCAAAGTCATGCATATTATTATTCATTTCATCAAGCAATTCTCTTTGAGATTTAGCAACTTGTTCTAACTGAGTTTGAACAATAGAAGCATGCTTTCCAACACCTCTAACATCATTTGATATTCTAACTAACAAGTCACTCAAGCGAGCAATCATATCAGAATTGTGTGTCAATTGTTCCATAACACTTGCATTGAAGTGATCTTGTTTTCTAATATAATTTTCAAACTCATGACGGCATTGGTTATGATGCATATTGTGAGGATTGTCATTATCATTGAAATTCATTAGAGAATTTAACTCTACCACCTTAGGCAACGGTAGTGTATTAAGCCCATGTATTTCTTCAATAGGAGGTAAATTTTTAACATCCTCAGCTTTAATACCTTTTTCCTTCATAGATTTCTTTGCCTCTTGCATATCTTCAGGACTGAGATATTATATACCCCTCTTCTTCGAAGTGGGTTTAGCCGATGGTTCAGGAAGAGTCCAATCATCATGGTTTTTCAATATATTATTCAATAATTCTTCAGCTTGTCCAACAGTTCATTCCCTGAAAACACAACCAACACAACTATCTAGGAAGTCCCTAGAAGCATCGGTTAGTCCATTAGAGAAGATATCAAGTATTTCATTTTTCTTAAGAGGATGATCAGGCAAAGCATTAAGTAATTGGAAAAGCCTCCCCCAAGCTTGTGGGAGACTCTCTTCTTTAATTTGCACAAAGTTAAATATTTCCTATAAGGCAGCTTGTTTCTTATGAGCAGGAAAATATTTTTCTGAGAAGTAATAAATCATATCCTGGGAACTACGCACACAACCAGGAGCAAGACTATTGTACCAAGCTTTAGCATCACCATTTAATGAGAAAGGAAATAATTTGAGAATAAAGTAATAGCGAGTTTTCTCATCATGAGTAAAAAGGGTGGCTATGTCATTCAACTTAGCAAGATGTGCCACAACAGTTTCAGTTTCACAACCTTGGAAAGGATCAGATGCAACCAAAGTAATCAACTCTGGGTCAACAGAGAATTCATAATCCTTATCATCAATAAAGATAGGTGAAGTAGCAAACTTAGGATCACATTTCATTCTAGCATTAAGATATTTTTCTTTATACTTGCATAATAATTTCTCTAGATCATCTCTATCTCTGCAAGCAAGAATATCTCTAGTTGTCTCTTCACTCATAACATAACCTGCCAGTACCTTAGGAAATTCATATCTAGGAGGGCTAGTTCTAGCATGTGTTTCAGGAGTTTCAGTTTCAAGCTCATCATCAGATTCAACAACATCATGTTGTATAACTCTAGCAATTTGTTCATCAAGAAAGTAACCAAGTGGCACATCATCACTAAGAAAGGTACTAGCATCATCATAAGCATTATCCGTAGTAGAAGTAGCATCATCAGTAACTTGCGACATATCAGGATTAATTGCTTGTGGTGGTGTTACAAGTTTACTTATAACAGAAGGTGAAACTAAAGCAGAACTGGATGGCAGTTCCTTACCTCCCCTCGTCTTTGAGGGAAATATCTTGGTCTTAGCATCCTTCAGATTCTTCATAGTGATAAACTGATAATAATCCCAACTAACTCAACAAATATAGCTATGCTCCCCGGCAACAGCGCCAGAAAAAGGTCTTGATAACCCACAAGTATAGGGGATCGCAACAGTTTTCGAGGGTAGAGTATTCAACCCAAATATATAGATTCGACACAAGGGGAGCCAAAGAATATTTGAAGGTATTTGTAGCTGAGTTGTCAATTCAACCACACCTGGAGATTAATTATCTGCAGCAAGTAATCAGTAGCAAAGTAATATGATAGTTTTGATAGTGGTGACAGCAGAAATAGTAATGGTAATAGTGATGGCAGTAATTTTGTAGCAAGTGTAACAGTGATGATAGCAGTAGTAACTTAGCAAGAACAATATAAGATAAATTCGTAGGCATTGGATTAGTGACTGGTTGGATGATATTCATCATGAGACAGTTATAACCTAGGGCGATACCGCACTAGCTCTAGTTCATCAATATAATGTAGGTATGTATTCCGTAAATAGTCATACATGCTTATGGAAAGAACTTGCATGACACCCATGGCAGCGGGATCCTATTGGAAACTAAGGGATATTAAGGCCTCCTTTTAATAGAGAACCGGAACAAAGCATTAACACACGGCGAATACATGAACTCCTCAAACTACGGTCATCACCGGGAGTGGTCCCGACTATTGTCACTCCAGGGTTGGTGGATCATAACACATAGTAGGTGACTATAACTTGCATGATCGGATCTAGAACATGGATATAATGGTGATAGCATAAACGGTTCAGATCTGAAATCTTGGCACTCGGGCCCAAAGTGACAAGCATTAAGCATGGCAAAGTCATAGCAACATCAATCTAAGAACATAGTGGATACTAGGGATCAAGCCCTAACATAGGATTTTATAGCATCGGTTTCAAGGTCTACTGGGCTACCAGGTGGGGACAACCCACCTGGGCGTGCCAGAAGAGGGGGCGCGCCCTGGTGGGTTTTGCCCACCCAGGTGCCCCTCTCCGGTAGGTCTTGGCTCCAAAAATTCTTATTTATTACATAAAAATTCCTCGCAAAGTTTCTTTCCATTTCGAGATATTTTATTTCTGCACAAAAACAACACCAAGGTAGTTCTGCTGAAAACAGCGTCAGTCCGGGATTAGTTTCATTCAAATCATGCAAATTAGAATCCAAAACAAGAGGAAAAGCATTAGGAAAAGTAGATACGTTGGAGAGGTATCACATCACCCTTTCCTCTTCAAGGGAAAAACCAACGCAAGCTCAAGGGGTAGCACCTCACCGTGCCCTAGTAAGTTTGAGAATATTTTCCTTATGTCGTCATGCACGCCTTTCATAAATCGAACCATCACCGAGAAAGTTTCATGGTTTCGAGGGGGAAATCACCAAGATTGAAGGGGGATCCAAATTTCCTTTATCCTTTGTCCATGAGTTTGTTTCTACGATGAACATACACCCCGCAAATCACCGTGTCCAAATTGGCACTTTTCCGGGTTCATTTACCATATTTTGGGGATTATGTGCATTTCCTAGGCATTAATGCACATAATTCAAGTTCAAACAATCGGTGCATGAAAGGGTGCACAAGAACGGCCTGGAAAACCATGCTCGTTCCATTTAATAAATTCTCGTGCCTTTTACAAGGAATGGACAAATATTTCAATGAAATGTGTGACAATAGTCAACCACAAATGTTTTTTTATTGGGTTTTAAATTATAGAAAAAATGAAATAAATGCTTGAAAAACATGACGCCTGGCATGGTGCCATGGTATGACCTCACCATGGCCTGGTAAAAATTTAAGAAGGTTTTGCTGATGTCGTCATGCACACCCTTCATAACTCGAACCATCACCAAGGAAGTTCCATGCTTTCTAGAGGGAAATCACCAAGATTGAAGCGGAATCCAAATTTCCGTCCTAGTTTGTCATTCAATTTTTTCCAACGATCAACATACCGCCTCAAATATAACGTGTTCAAATTTGACATTTTTCCGGGCTCATTTACCATATTTAGGGGATTATTTGCATTTTCTATTCATTAACGCACATAATTAAAATTCGAACAATCGGTGCATGAAAAGGTGCGGAAGAACGGTCTGGAAAACCATGCTCATGCTATTTAGTACATTCTCAGGCCTTTTACAAGGAATGGGCAGATATTTCAAGGAAATGTGTGGCAATAGTCAACCATAAACGCGTCGTTTACTGGGTTAACAACTATACAAAAATGAAATACATGCTTGGAAAACATGACGCCTGGCGTGGTGCCATGGTATGGCCTCACCGTGCCCTGGTAAAATTTTGAGAATGTTTTCCTTATGTCGCCATGCATGCCTTTCATAAATCAAACCATCACCGAGAAAGTTTCAGGGTTTCGAGGGGGAAATCACCAAGATTGAAGTGGGATCCAAATTTCCTTTGTCCTTTGTTCATGAGTGTTTTTCTACGATGAACATACACCTTGCAAATCACCGTGTTTAAATTTGGCACTTTTCCAGGGTCATTTACCATATTGAGGGGATTATGTGCATTTTCTAGGCATTAATGCACATAATTCAAGTTCAAACAATCAGTGCATGAAAGGGTGCACAAGAATGGCCTGGAAAACCATGCTCGTGCCATTTAGTAAATTCTCATGCCTTTTACATGGAATGGACACATATTTTCAATGGAATCGACACACGTTTGTTTACTGGGTTTTCAACTATAGAAAAATGAAATAAATGCTTGAAAAATATGACGTCTGGCATGGTGTCATGGTATGACCTCACCATGCCTTGGTAAAAATTTGAGAAGGTTTGGCTTATGTTGTCATGCATGCCCTTCATAAATCGAACCATCACCGAGGAAGTTCCATGCTTTTGAGAGGGAAATCACCAAGATTGATGGGGAATCTAATTTTCTTCGTTATTTGCCGTGGATTTTTTTCTACGATGAACATACACCCTGCAAATCACCGTTTTCAAATTTGGCATTTTTCCGGGCTCATTTACCATATTTAGTGGATTATGTGCATTTTCTAGGAATTTAGTGCATATAAATCCAATCCAGCTACAGGTTCACGGGTGTGATGTGAGGAACGTGGATTGTCGTTCGATCGCGGCGCATCCAACGGGGCACTGGCGCGATCCGCGTGGCTGGGGTTCCGGCCAATCATAACGTAACACACAATAGGCTCAGCACACACTGTTTCCGGAAGCGACAGAGATGAACCGTGTGTGATAATGAACGAGCAAATTTGTAAGGGAAACCAAATTTCCTTTGTCGTTTGTCATTGAGCTCTTAAATAACACTGCACTGTACGGCTGCCCTAGCCCTCTGTCCCAGAGATCTCTCCAAGTGTCATTCATGGCATCGCGGCGTACAGTAACTGGTAAGGAAGCGTTGGCATCCCGCCACACCGCATTCCTCTCCGCCCGCGACTGCACACATGGTAAGGAAACGATGGCATCTCGCTGCGCCGAGTTCATCGCCGTCGGCGGCCACACAGTTACGTGGCCGGACTTTGAGGCCGCCATGGCCGAATGAGCTGTGGATCTAGAGGCGGCCAAAGCCGCACAGAAGGAGCAGAAAAGGCAGAAAGCAGTCAAGAAAAGATAGTCCCGCCGCCGCAAGAAAGACTAGGCCACACACCATGGTGAGGAGAGCTTGGCGGAGATCGAAGCACGGTGGGCTGCTGCCTACAAGGCCGGGAAGGAGAACGCCGGCGTTTGGCCAGCATGCCCCGATGAGAACATGTGAGAAGTAGTTTAAGTTTGTAGTATTAGAGAAAATTACTAGTTGTACTTTAACTTTGTCGTATTAACGTAGAATGTTGATAAGAGCATCCTTTGAGGGCTTTGAGCGTTGATTAGCATGTGTGTCTGTGTGCGTTTTTTTTGCGTTAATCATTAGAAGATCACAAAACACACGGTTTCTATGCCATACCCGTGTGCGTTTTTGCATTAATGATCCATAAGTCAGTTACATGTGCGACGTTTCCTAATAAACCAGGTGTACTATTGACTGAAAAAAGTCAACTACACGTGTACATTTTTTTGGAGATGGTATCTACCAATTTTCTATTTTCTCGCACACGAGTATTTTACGCACTTCGTCTGTGTTGTGTGTTTCCCCCACCCAAGTCTCAAGTTTCGCAGCAAAATTTTTATTAGGTGCGTGATTTCAGAATTTATACCTCCAACTGCATTCCCACCCATCAAATTTCCATAGTATCCCCCCTGCGCCTCCCCCTACCGATAGCTCAAACTGCCGCCGCCGCAACCATAGCTTCAACCACATCTACGTTCTGCTCGGATCCAATCAGGTAACCCATCAATCTCTATCACGGCCCTGACCTGATTGCTTAAATAGCGCCTGCGAAACATCCTCATGCCTCCAAATCCCTACCAGCACGAGCTGATGGCGGTCCATGGCGTGATGGGCATTGTGCATGTTGACCCAGAGGAACACCTGGCCTCCGCCAACGCCAACATGGTGCAGGCTCTGGCCCAGATGAAGTGCCCCAGCGACTACCCCTCGGGACTTAATAGGTATGATCTGACCAGATAAATCTTACCAATACCACTTGCAATGGCTATGTTTTGTACGGTTGATGTATTAAGCATGTCTGTGCCTTGTTTATTTCAGTACTACATGTTGTGTCATGTGAAGGAAATAGGCCCTAGAGGCAATAATAAAGTTGTTATTTATATTTCCTTATATCATGATAAATGTTTATTATTCATGCTAGAATTGTATTAACCGGAAACTTAGTACATGTGTGAATACATAGACAAAACAGAGTGTTCCTAGTATGCCTCTACTTGACTAGCTCGTTAATCAAAGATGGTTAAGTTTCCTGACCATAGACATGTGTTGTCATTTGATGAACAAGATCACATCATTAGCTTATGATGTCATGGACAAGACCCATCCGTTAGCTTAGCATAATGATCGTTAAGTTTTATTGATATTGCTTTCTTCATAACTTATACAAATTCCTCTGACTATGAGATTATGCAACACCAGAATACCGGAGGAACACCCTATGTGCTATCAAATGTCACAACGTAACTGGGTGATTATAAATATGCTCTACATGTGTCTCTGAAGGTGTTTGTTGGGTTGGCATAGATCAAGATTAGGATTTGTCACTCCGAGTATCGGAGAGGTATCTCTAGGCCATCTTGGTAATGCACATCACTATAAGCCTTGCAAGCAATATGACTAATGACTTAGTTACAGGATGATGCTTTACGGAACGAGTAAAGAGACTTGCCGGTAACAAGATTGTACTAGGTATGATGATACCGACGATCAAATCTGGGCAAGTAACATACCGATGACAAAGGGAATAACCTATGTTGTTATTGTGGTTTGACCGATAGAGAACATAGAATATGTAGGAACCAATATGAGCATCCAAGTTCCTCTATTGGTTATTGACCAAAGATGTGTCTCGATCATGTCTACATAGTTCTCGAACCCATAGGGTCCACACGCTTAACGTTCGATGACGATTTGTATTATGAATTATGTGTCTTGGTGACCGAAGTTTGTTTGGAGTCCCGGATGAGATCACGGACATGACGAGGAGTCTCTAAATGGTCGAGAGGTAAAGATTCATATATTGGAAGGTAGTATTCGGACATCGGAATAATTTCGAGTGGTTTGGGTATTTTACTGGAGTACCGAGGGGTTACTGGAATCCCTCGGGGAAGTATTGGGCCTACATGGGCCTTAGTGGAGAGATAGGGAAGCCCGCGAGTGGTGGCGCACGCCCCCCTCCAAGTGAGTCCGAATAGGACAATGGGGAGTGGGCGCGCCTCCCCTTTCCCTCTCCCTCTCCTTCCCTTTCCCCTCCCGTAAGAAAGGACAAAGGAGCGCGAATCCTACTAGGAGTGGAGTCCTAGTAGGACTCCCCCCCATGGTGCACCCCTCCTGGCCGGCTGCCTCCTCCTCCCCTCCTTTATATACGGGGGCAGGGGGCACCCCATAGCACATCAATTGTTCTCTTAGCCGTGTGCAGTGCCCCCCTCCACAGTTAACTCCTCCGGTCATAGCGTCGTAGTGCTTAGGCGAAGCCCTGCACGGATCACATCACCATTGCCGTCACCACACCATTGTGCTGATGGAACTCTCCCTTGACCCTCTACTGGATCAAGAGTTCGAGGGACTTCATCGAGCTAAACGTGTGCTGAACTCGGAGGTGCCGTATGTTCTGTACTAGATCGGCTGGATCATGAAGACGTTCGACTACATCAACCGCGTTAACCAAATGCTTCATCTTTTGGTCTACGAGGCTACATGGACACACTCTCCATCTCTCGTTGCTATGCATCTCCTAGATAGATCTTGCGTGATCGTAGGATTTTTTTTTGAAATTGCATGCTACGTTCCCCAACAGTGGCATCCGAGCCAGGTCTATGCGTAGATGATTTGTGAAGGAAATATTCCCTAGAGGCAATAATAAAGTTGTTATTTATATTTCCTTATATCATGCTAAATTATTATTATTCATGCTAGAATTGTATTAACCGGAAACTTAGTACATGTATGAATACATAGACAAACAGAGTCTCCCTAGTATGCCTCTACTTGACTAGCTCGTTAATCAAAGATGGTTAAGTTTCTTGACCATAGACATGTGTTGTCATTTAATGAACGGGACCACATCATTAGAGAATAATGTGATGGACAAGACCCATCCGTTAGCTTAGCATTATGACCGTTTAGTTTTATTGCTTTTGCTTTCTTCATGACATATACATATTCCTCTGACTATGAGATTGTGCAACTCCCGAATACCGGAGGAACACCTTGTGTGCTATCAAACGTCACAACGTAACTGGGTGATTATAAAGATGTTGTACAGGTGTCTCCGAAGGTGTTTGTTCAGTTGGCATAGATCAAGATTAGGATTTATCACTCCATGTATCGGAGAGGTATCTCTGGGCCCTCTCGGTAATGCACATCACTATAAGCCTTGCAAGCATTGCGACTAATGAGTTAGTTGCGGGATGATGTATTACAGAACGAGTAAAGAGACTTGCCAACAACGAGATGAGATATAATCTCGGGCAAAGAGACTTGCCAACAACGAGTTAGTTGCGGGATTGAACTAGGTATTGGAATACCGACGATCGAATCTCGGGCAAGTAACATACCGATGACAAAGGGAACGACGTATGTTGTTATGCGGTCTGACCAATAAAGATCTTCGTAGAATATGTAGGAACCAATTTGAGCATCCAGGTTCCGCTATTGGTTATTGACCAGAGATGTGTCTCAGTCATGTCTACATAGTTCTCGAACCAGTAGGGTCCGCACGCTTAACGTTCGATGACGATTTGTATTATGAGTTATGTGTTTTGCTGACGGAAATTTATTCGGAGTCCCGGATGAGATCACGGACATGACGAGGAGTCTCGAAATGGTCGAGAGGTAAATATTCATATATTGGAAGGTAGTATTCGGACATCGGAATGGTTCTGAGTGATTCGGGTATTTTCCGGAGAACCGAGGGGTTATCGGAACCCTCTGGGGAAGTGTTGGGCCTACATGGGCCTAAAGGGAGAGAGAGGGAAGCCCACAGGGGTGGCGCGCACCCTACTCCCAGGGAGTCCGAATAGGACAAGGAGGAGTGGGTGTGACCCCCCTTCCCTTTCCCTCTCCCTCTCCTTCCAATTCCCTCCGGTGGAGAAAGGAAAAAGGGGGACCGAATCCTACTTGGACTACCCCCTTGGTGCGCCCCTCCTTGCCGCCGGCCTCCTCCTTCCCCCTTTATATATAGGGGCGGGGGCACCCCAAAGGCACACCAAGATTTCTCTTAGTCGTGTGCGGTGCCCTCCTCCACAGTTTATTCCCCCGGTCATAGCGTCGTAGTGCTTAGGCGAAGCCCTGCGCGGATCACATCACCATCACCGTCACCACGCTGTTGTGCTGACAGAACTCTCCCTCGACCCTCTACCGGATCAAGAGTTCGAGGGTTATCATCGAGATGAACGTGTGCTAAACACGGAGGTGCCGTACGTTCGGTACTTGGATGGGTTGGGTCGTGAAGACGTTCGACTACATCAACCACGTTAACCTAACGCTTCCGCTTTCAGTCTACGAGGGTACGCGGACACACTCTCCCCATCTCGTTTCTATGCATCTCCTAGATAGATCTTGCATAATCATAGGAAATTTTTGAAATTGCATGCTATGTTCCCCAATAGTGGCATCCGAGCCAGGTCTATGCGTCGATGATATGCATGAGTAGAACACAATGAGTTGTGGGCGATAATAGTCATACTGCTTACCACCAACGTCTTACTTTTATTCGGTGGTATTGTCGGGAGAAGCGGCCTGGACCGACATTACATGACTACGTTCATGAGACTGGTTCTACCGACATGCTTCGCACACAGGTGGTTAGCAGGTGTCTGTTTCTCCAACTTTAGTTGAATCGAGTTTGATTACGACCGGTCCTTGTTGAAGGTTAAAACATCACACTTGACGAAAAATCGTTGTGGTTTTTATGCGTAGGTAAGAACGGTTCTTGCTAGAAGGCGTAGTAGCCATGTAAAACTTTGAACAACAAAGTAGAGGACGTCTAACTTGTTTTTGCAGGGCATGTTGTGATGTGATATGGTCAAGACGTGATGAGATATAAATTGTTGTATCAGATGATCATGTTTGTAACAATTATCGACAACAGGTAGGAGCCATATGGTTGTCGCTTTATTGTATGAAATGCAATCGCCATGTAATTGCTTTACTTTATCACTAAGCGGTAGCGATAGTCGTAGAAGCAATAGTTGGCGAGACGACAACAATGCTACGATGGAGATCAAGGTGTCAAGCCGGTGATGATGGAGATCATGATGATGCTTTGGAGATGGAGATCAAAGGCACAAGTTGATGATGGCCATATAATGTCACATATTTTGATTGCATCTGATGTTTATCTTTTATGCATCTTATTTTGCTTAGTACGGCAGTAGCATTATAAGCTGACCCCTCACTAAATTTCAAGGTACAAGTGTTCTCCCTGAGTATGCACCATTGCTACAGTTCGTCGTGCCGAGACACCACGTGATGATCGGGTGTGATAAGCTCTACGTTCACATACAACGGGTGCAAGCTAGTTTTGCATGTGCAGAATACTCGGGTTAAACTTGACGAGCCTAGCATATGCAGATATGGCCTCGAAACACTAAGACCGAAAGGTCGAACGTGGATCATATAGTAGATATGATCAACATAGTGATGTTCACCATTGAAAACTACTCCATCTCACGTGATGATCGAACATGGTTTAGTTGATATAGATCACATGACCATTTAGATGACTAGAGGGATGTCTATCTAAGTGAGAGTTCTTAAGTAATATGATTAATTGAACTTTAATTTATCATGAACTGAGTACCTAATAGTTTTTGCATATCTATGTTGTTGTAGATCAATGGCCCGTGCTACCGTTCCCTTGAATTTTAATGCGTTCCTATAGAAAGCTAAGTTGAAAGATGATGGTAGCAACTACACAGTCTAGGTCCGTAATTTGAGGATTATCCTCATTGCTGCATAAAAGAATTATGTCTTGGAAGCACCGCTAGGTGCAAGACCCGCTGCAGGAGCAACTCCTGACGTTATGAACATCTGGCAGAGCAGAGCTGATGACTACTCGATAGTTCAGTGTGCCATGCTTTAAGGCTTAGAATCGAGAGTTCAAAGACGTTTTGAATGTAATGGAGCATATGAGATGTTCCAAGAGTTGAAGTTAATATTTCAAGCAAAGGCCCGAGTTGAGAGATATGAAGTCTCCAATAAGTTCTACATCTACAAAATGGAGGAGAATAGTTCTCTCAGTGAACACATACTCAGAATGTTTGGGTACCATAACCACTTGACTCAGCTGGGAGTTAATCTTCCTGATTATAGTGTCATTGACAGAGTTCTTCAAACACTGCCACCAAGCTATAAATGCTTCTGGATGAACTATAATATGGAAGGGATGGCAAAGACAATTCCCGAGCTCTTCGCGATGCTAAAGGCTGCGGAGGTAGAAATCAAGAAGGAGCATCAAGTGTTGATGGTTAAAAGACCACTAGTTTCAAGAAAAAGGGCAAAGGGAAGAAGGGGAACTTCAAGAAGAACTGCAAGCAAGTTGCTGCTCAAGGGAAGAAACCCAAGTCTGGACCTAAGCCTGAGACTGAGTGCTTCTACTGCAAAGAAACTGGTCACTGGAAGCGGAACTGCCCAAGTATTTGGCAGATAAGAAGGATGGCAAAGTGAAACGTATATTTGATATACATGTTATTGATGTGTACCTTACTAATGCTCGTAGTAGCGACTGGGTATTTGATACTGGTTCTATTGCTCATATTTGCAACTCGAAACAGGGGCTACATATTAAACAAAGATTGGCCAAGGATGAGGTGACGATGCGCGTGGGAAATGGTTCCAAAGTCGATGTGATCACCGTCGGCATGCTACCTCTACATATTCCGTCGGGATTAGTTTCAGACCTAAATAATTGTTATTTGGTGCCAGCGTTGAGCATGAGCATTATATCTGGATCTTGTTTGAGGCGACACGGTTATTCATTTGAATTAGAGAATAATGGTTGTTCTATTTATATGCGTAATATCTTTTATGGTCATGCACCCTTGATGAGTGGTTTATTTTTGTTGAATCTCGATTGTACTAATACACATATTCATAATATTGAAGACAAAAGATGCAAAGTTGATAGTGATAGTGAAACTTGTGGCACTGCCATTTAGGTCATATTGGTGTAAAGCGCACGAAGAAACTCCATGCTGATGGGCTTTTGGAATCACTTGATGCTTGCGAACCATGCCTCATGGGCAAGATGACTAAGACTCCGTTCTCTGGAACAATGGAGCGACAAACTGACTTGTTGGAAATAATACATACAGATGTATGCGGTCCAATGAGTGTTGAGACTCGCGGCGGGTATCGTTATTTTGTGACCTTCACAAATGTTTTGAGCGGATATGGTTATATCTACTTAATAAAACATAAGTTTGAAACATTTGAAAAGTTCAAAGAATTTCAGAGTGAAGTGGAAAGTCACCATAACAAGAAAATAAAGTTTATACGATCTGATCGTGGAGGAGAATATTTGAGTTATTAGTTTGGTCTTCATTTGAAACAATGTGGAATAGTTTCGCAACTCACGCCACCTAGAACACCACAACGCAATGGTGTGTCTGGATCTCGTAACCATACTTTATTAGATATGGTGCGATCTATGATGTCACTTACCGATTTACCGCTATCGTTTTGGGGTTATGCTTTAGAGACAGATGCATTCACGTTAAATAGGGCACCATGTAAATTCGTTGAGACGACACCATATGAACTGTGGTTTGGCAAGAAACCTAAGCTGTCGTTTCTTAAAGTTTGGGGCTGCGATGATTATGTGAAAAAGCTTCAACCTGATAAGCTCGAACCCAAATCAGAGAAATGTGTCTTCATACGATACCCAAAGGAAACTGTTGGGTACACCCTCTATCACAGATCCGAAGGCAAGATATTCGTTGCTAAGAATGGATCCTTTGTAGAGAAGGAGTTTATCTCGAAAGAAGTGAGTGGGAGGAAAGTATAACTTGATGAGGTAACTGTACCTTCTCCATAATTGGAAAGTAGTTCATCACAGAAATCAGTTCCAGTGATTCCTGAACCAATTAGTGAGGAAGCTAATGATGATGATCATGAAACTTCGGATCAAGTTACTGTCGAACCTTGTAGGTCAACTAGAGTATGATCCACACCAGAGTGGTATGGTAATCCTGTTTTGGAGGTCATGTTACTTGACCATGACGAACCTATGAACTATGAGGAAGCGATGATGAGCCCAGATTCCGTGAAATGGCTTGAGGCCATGAAATCTGAGATGGGGTCCATATATGAGAACAAAGTATGGACTTTGGTTGACTTGCCCGATGATCGGCAAGCCATAGAGAATAAATGGATCTTCAAGAAGAAGACTGGCGTTGACGGTAATGTTACTGTCTACAAAGCTCGACTTGTTGCGAAAGGTTTTCGATAAGTTCAAGGAGTTGACTATGATGAGACCTTCTCACCTGTAGCGATGCTTTAGTCTGTCCGAATTAGGTTAGCAATTTCCCCATTTTACGATTATGAAATTTGAAAAATGGATGTCAAAACTGCATTCCTTAATGTATTTCTTCAAGAAGAGTTGTATATGATGGAACCAAAAGGTTTTGTCGATCCTAAAGGTGCTAGCAAGGTGTGCAAGCTCCAGCGATCCATTTATGGACTGGTGCAAGCCTCTCGGAGTTGGAATATACGCTTTGATAGTGTGATTAAAGCATATGGTTTTATACAGACTTTTGGAGAAGTCTGTATTTGCAAGAAAGTGAGAGGGAGATCTGTAGCATTTCTAATATTATATGTGGCTGACATATTGTTGATTGGAAATAATACAGAATTTCTGGATAGCATAAAAGGATAGTTGAATAAGAATTTCTCAATGAAAGACCTCAGTGAAGCTCCTTATATATTGGGCATCAAGATCTATAGAGATAGATCAAAACCCTTAATTGGACTTTCACAAAGCATATACCTTGATAAAGTTTTGAAGAAGTTCAAAATGAATCAGTAAAAGAAAGGGTACTTGCCTGTGTTACAAGGTGTGAAGTTGAGTTAGACTCAATGCCCGACCACTTCAGAAGATAGAGAGAAAATGAAAGTCATTCCCTATGCCTCAACCATAGGTTCTATTATGTATGCAATGTTGTGTACCAGACCTGATGTGTGCCTTGCTATAAGTTTAGCAGGCAGGTACCAAAGTAATCTAGGAGTGGATCACTAGACAGTGGTCAAGAACATGCTGAAATACCTGAAAAGGACTAAGGATATGTTTATCGTTTATGGAGGTGACAAAGAGCTTGTCGTAAATGGTTACGTCGATGCAAGCTTTGACACGGATCCGGATGACTCTAAGTCACAAACCGGGTACATATCTATATTGAATGGTGGAGCTGTCAGTTGGTGCTATTCCAAGAAGAGCGCCGTGGCGGGATTTATGTGTGAAGAAGAGTACATAGCTGCTTTGGAAGCAGCAAATGAAGGAGTCTGGATGAAGGAGTTCATATCCGATCTAGGTGTAATACCTAGTGCATCGGGTCGAATGAAAATCTTTTGTGATAGTACTGGAGCAATTGCCTTGGCGAAGGAATACGGATATCACAAGAGAACCAAACACATCAAGAGACGCTTCAATTGCATCCGCGATCAAGTCAAGGAGGGAGACATAGAGATTTGCAAAATACATACGGATCTGAATGTTGCAGACCCATTGACTAAGCCTATTTCACGAGAAAAACATGATCAGCACCAAGACTCCATGGGTGTTAGAATCATTACTATGTAATCTAGATTATTGACTCCGGTGCAAGTGGGATACTGAAGGAAATATTCCCTAGAGGCAATAATAAAGTTGTTATTTATATTTACTTATATCATGATAAATGTTTATTATTCGTGCTAGAATTGTATTAACCGGAAACTTAGTACATGTGTGAATACATAGACAAACAGAGTGTCCCTAGTAGGCCTCTACTTGACTAGCTCGTTAATCAAAGATGGTTAAATTTCTTGACCATAGACATGTGTTGTCATTTGATGAACAGGATCACATCATTAGAGAATAATGTGATGGACAAGACCCATCTGTTAGATTAGCATTATGATCATTTAGTTTTATTGCTATTGCTTTCTTCATGACATATACATATTCCTCTGACTATGAGATTGTGCAACTCCCGAATACCGGAGGAACACCTTGTGTGCTATCAAATGTCACAACATAACTGGGTGATTATAAATATGCTCTACATGTATCTCTGAAGGTGTTTGTTGAGTTGGCATAGATCAAGATTAGGATTTGTCACTCCGTGTATTGGAGTGGTATCTCTGGGCCCTCTCGGTAATGCACATCACTAAAGCTTTGTAAGTAATGTAACTAATGAGTTAGTTGCGGGATGATGCATTATGGAACGAGTAAAGAGACTTTCCGGTAACGAGATTGAACTAGGCGTGAGCATACCGACGATCGAATCTTAGGCAAGTAATATACCAATGACAAATGGAATGACGTATGTTTTTATGCGGTTTGACCGATAAAGATCTTCATAGAATATGTCGGAACCAATATGAGCATCCAGGTTCCGCTATTGGTTATTGACCGGAGATGTGTCTCGGTCATGTCTACATAGTTCTTGAACCCGTAGGCTCCACACGCTTGATGTTCGATGATGATTTGTATTATGAGTGATGTGTTTTGGTGACTGAAGTTTGTTCCGAGTCTTGGATGAGATCACAGACATGACGAGGAGTCACAAAATGGTCGATAAGTAAAGATTCATATATTGGAAGGTAGTATTCAGACATCGGAATGGTTCCGAGTGATTCGGGTATTTTTCCGGAGAATCGAGGGGTTACCGGAACCCCCCGGGGAAGTGTTGGGCCTACATAGGCCTAAAGGGAGAGACAGCAAAGCCCGCAGGGGTGGCGCACGCCCCCTCCTAGGGAGTCCGAATAGGACAAGGAGGAGGGGGCGCGGCCCCCCTTACCTTCCCCTCTCCCTCTCCTTCCTTTTCCCTCCGGTGGAGAAAGGAAAAAGGGGGGACCGAGTCCTACTTGGACTAGGAGTCCAAGTAGGACTCCCCCCTTGGCGCGCCCCTCCTGGCCGTCAGCCTCCTCCTCCCCCTTTATATACGGGGCGGGGGGCACCCCAAAGGCACACCAAGGTTTCTGTTAGCCGTGTGTTGTGCCCCCCTCCACAGTTTACTCCTCCGGTCATAACGTCGTAGTGCTTAGGCGAAGCCCTCCGTAGATCACATCACCATCACTGTCACCACACCGTCGTGCTGACTGGACTCTCCCTCGACCCTCTACTGGATCAAGAGTGCAAGGGACATCATTGAGCTGAACGTGTGCTGAACACGGAGGTGCCATGCGTTTGGTACTTGGATCGGTTGGATCGTGAAGACGTTCGACTACATCAACCACGTTAACCTAACGCTTCCTCTTTCGGCCTACGAGGGCACGTGGACACACTGTACCCGTCTCATTGCTATGCATCTCCTAGATAGATCTTGCATGATCGTAGAAATTTTTTCAAATTGCATGCTACGTTCCCCAACAATTTGCACGAGTAGAACACAAAGAGTTGTGGGCGATAATAGTCATATTGCTTACCACCAACGTCTTATTTTGATCCAGCAGTATTATTGGATGAAGCAGCCCGGACCAATCTTACATGACCATGTTCCTGAGACCGGTTCATCCAACAGACATGCAACTTGTTTTGCATAAAGGTGGCTGGCGGGTGTCTGTTTCTCCAACTTTAGTTGAATCAAATTTGACTACGGCCGGTCCTTGTTGAAGGTTAAAACATCAAACTTGACAAAAAAATCATTGTGGTTTTGATGCGTAGGTAAGAATGGTTCTTGCTAGAAGCCCGTAGCAGCCACATAAAACTTGCAACAACAAAGTAGAGGACGTCTAACTTGTTTTTGCAGGGCATGTTGTGATATGATATGGTCAAGACGTGATGAGATATAAGTTGTTGTATGAGATGATCATGTTTTGTAAAAGTTATCGGCAACTCGCAGGAGCCTTATGGTTGTCGCTTTATTGTATGAAATGCAATCGCCATGTAATTGCTTTACTTTATCACTAAGCGGTAGCAATAGTCGTAGAAGCAATAGTTGGCGAGACGGCAACGACGCTACGATGGAGATCAAGGTGTCAAGCCTGTGATGATGGAGATCATGACGGTGCTTTGGAGATGAGATCAAAGGCACAAGATGATGATGGCCATATCATGTCACATATTTTGATTGCATGTGATGTTTATCTTTTATGCATCTTATCTTTCTTAGTACGGCGGTAGCATTATAAGATGATCCCTCACCAAATTTCAAGGTATAAGTGTTCTCCCTGAGTATGCACCATTGCTACAGTTTGTCGTGCCGAGACACCACGTGATGATCGGGTGTGATAAGCTCTACGTTCACATACAATAGGTGCAAGCCAGTTTTGCACGTGCAGAATACTCGGGTTAAACTTGACGAGCCTAGCTTACGCAGATATGACCTCGGAACACTGGGACCGAAAGGTCAAACATGAATCATATAGTAGATATGATCAACATAGAGATGTTCACCATTGAAAACTACTCCATCTCACATGATGATTGGACATGGTTTAGTTGATATGGATCATGTGATCATTTAGATGACTAGAGGGATTTCTATCTAAGTGGGAGTTCTTAAGTAATATGATTAATTGAACTTAAATTTATCATGAACTTAGTCTTGATAGTTTTTGCATATCTATGTTGTTGTAGATCAATGGCCTGTGCTACCGTTCCCTTGAATTTTAATGCATTCCTAGAGAAAGCTAAGTTGAAAGATGATGGTAGCAAGTACACTAACTAGGTTCATAACTTGATGATTATCCTCATTGCTGCACAGAAGAATTACGTCCTAGAAGCACCTCTAGGTGCAAGGCCTACTGCAGGAGCAACTCCGGACATTATGAATGTCTGGCAGACTAAAGTTGATGACTACTCGATAGTTCTATGTGCCATGCTTTACGGCTTAGAATCGGGACTTCAAAGCCGTTTCGAATGTCATGGAGCATATGAGATGTTCCAAGAGTTGAAATTAATATTTCAAGCAAATTCCCAAGTTGAGAGATATGAAGTCTCCAACAAGTTCGATAGCTGCAAGATGGAGGAGAATAGTTATGTCAGTGAACACATACTGAGAATGTCAAGGTACCATAACCACTTGACTCAGCTGGGAGTTAATCTTCCTGATGATAGTGTCATTGACAAAGTTCCTCAATCACCGCCACCAAGCTATAAAGGCTTCATGATGAACTATAATATGCAAGGGACGGAAAAGACGATTCCGTAGCTCTTCGTGATGCTTAAGGCTGTGGAGGTAGAAATCAAGAAGGAGCATCAAGTGTTGATGGTTAAAGAGACCACTAGTTTCAAGAAAAAGGGCAAAGGGGAGAAGGGGAACTTTAAGAATAATAGCAAGAAAGTTGCTGCTCAAGGGAAGAAGCCCAAGTCTGGACCTAAGCCTGAAACTGAGTGCTTCTACTGCAAAGGGACTGGTCACTGGAAGCGGAACCGCCGCAAGTATTTGGCGGATAAGAAGGATGGCAAAGTGAAAGGTATATTTGATATACATGCTATTGATGTGTACCTTACTAATGCTCGTAGTAGCGCCTGGGTATTTGATACTGGTTCTATTGCTCATATTTGCAACTCAAAATAGGGGCTACGGATTAAACGAAGATTGGCTAAGGATGAGGTGACGATGCGCGTCAGAAATGGTTCCAAGGTCGATGTGATAGCCGTCAGCACGGTACCTCTACATCTACCTTCGGGATTAGTTTTAGACCTGAATAATTGTTATTTGGTGCCCACGTTAAGCATGAACATTATATCTGGATCTTGTTTGATGCGAGACGGTTATTCATTTAAATCAGAGAATAATGGCTGTTCTATTTATATGAGTAATATCTTTTATGGTCATGCACCCTTGATGAGTGGTCTATTTTTGTTGAATCTCGATTGTAGTAATACACATATTCATAATATTGAAGAGAAAAGATGCAAAGTTAATAATGATAGTGCAACTTATTTGTGGCACTACGGTTTAGGTCATATTGGTGTAAAGCGCATGAAGAAACTCCATGCTGATGGGCTTTTGGAATCACTTGATTATGAATCACTTGATGCTTGTGAACCATGCCTCATGGGCAAGATGACTAAGACTCCATTCTCCAGAACAATGGAGCAAGCTACTGACTTATTGTAAATAATACATACTGATGTATGCGGACCGATGAGTGTTGAGGCTCGCGGCGGGTATCGTTATTTTCTGACCTTCACACATGATTTGAGAAGATATGGGTGTATCTACTTGATGAAACATAAGTCTGAAACATTTGAAAAGTTCAAAGAATTTCAGACTGAACTGGAAAATCATCGTGACAAGAAAATAAAATTTCTACGATCTGATCGTGGAGGCGAATATTTGAGTTACGAGTTTGGTCTTCATTTGAAACAATGTGGAATAGTTTCGCAACTCACGCCACCTGGAACACCACAACGTAATGGTGTGTCCGAACATCGTAACCATACTCTATTAGATATGGTGTGATCTATGATGTCTCTTACCGATTTACCGCTATCGTTTTGGGGTTATGCTTTAGATATGGCTATATTCACATTAAATAGGGCACCATCTAAATCCGTTGAGATGACACCATATGAACTATGGTTTGGCAAGAAACCTAAGCAGTCATTTCTTAAAGCTTGGGGTTGCGATGCTTATGTGAAAAAGCTTCAACCTGATAAGCTCGAACCCAAATCGAAGATATGTGTCTTCATAGGATACCCAAAGGAAACTATTGGGTACACCTTCCATCACAGATCCGAAGGCAAGATATTGGTTGCTAAGAATGGATCCTTTCTAGAGAAGGAGTTTCTCTCGAAAGAAGTGAGTGGGAGGAAAGTAGAACTTGATGAGGTAATTGTAATTTCTCCCAAATTGGAAAATGGTTCATCACATAAATCAGTTCCAGTAATGCCTACACCAATTAGTGAGGAAGCTAATGATGACGATCATGAAACTTCAGATCAAATTACTACCGAACCTCGTAGGTCAACCAGAGTACATTCCGCACTAGAGTGGTACGGTAATCCTATTCTGGAAGTCATGTTACTAGACCATGATGAACCTACGAACTATGAGGAAGCGATGATGAGCCCAGATTCCGCAAAATGGCTTGAGGCCATGAAATCTGAGATGGGATCCATGTATGAGAACAAAGTGTGGACTTTGGTTGACTTGCCCAATGGTCAGCAAGCCATAGAGAATAAATGGATCTTCAAGAAGAAGACTGGCACTAACGGTAATGTTACTGTCTACAAAGCTTGACTTGTTGCGAAAGGTTTTCGACAAGTTCAAGGAGTTGACTACGATGAGACCTTCTCACCCGTAGCGATGCTTAAGTCTGTCTGAATCATGTTACTAATTGCCGCATTTTATGGTTATGAAATTTGGCAAATGGATGTCAAAACTTCATTCCTTAATGGATTTCTTAAAGAAGAGTTGTATATAATGCAACCAGAAGGTTTTGTCAATCCTAAAGGTGCTAACAAAGTGTGCAAGCTCCAGCGATCCATTTATGGACTAGTGCAAGCCTCTCGGAGTTGGAATATACGCTTTGATAGTGTGATCAAAGCATATGGTTTTATACAGAGTTGTGGAGAAGCCTGTATTTACAAGAAAGTGAGTGGGAGCTCTGTACCATTTCTAATATTATATTAGGATGACATATTGTTGATTGGAAATAATACAGAATTTCTGGATAGCATAAAAGGATACTTGAATAAGAAATTTTCAATGAAAGACCTCAGTGAAGATGCTTATATATTGGGCATCAAGATCTATAGAGATAGATCAAGACGCTTAATTGGACTTTCGCGAAGCACATACCTTGATAAAGTTTTGAAGAAGTTCAAAATGGATCAGTCAAAGAAAGGGTTCTTGCCTGTGTTACAAGGTGTGAAGTTGAGTCAGACTCAATGCATGACCACTACAGAAGATAGAGAGAAAATGAAAGTCATTCCCTATGCCTCAGCCAAAGGTTCTATTATGTATGCAATGATGTGTACCAGACCTGATGTGTGCCTTGATATAAGTTTAGCAGGGAGGTACCAAAGTAATCCAGGAGTGGATCACTGGATAGCGGTCAAGAACATCCTAAAATACCAAAAAAGGACTAAGGATAAGTTTCTTTTTTATGGAGGTGACAAAGAGCTTGTCGTAAATGGTTACGTTGATGCAAGTTTTGACCATGATCTGGATGACTCTAAGTCGCAAAATGGATACATATTTATATTGAATGGTGGAGCTGTCAGTTGGTGCAGTTCCAAGCAGAGCGTCGTGGCGGGATCTACGTGCGAAGCGGAGTACATAGCTGCTTTGGAAGCATCAAATGAAGGAGTCTGGAAGAAGGAGTTCATATCCGATCTAGGTGTAATACCTAGTGTATCGGGTCGAATGAAAATCTTTTGTGACAATACTGGAGCAATTGCCTTAGCGAAGGATTCCAGATTTCACAAGAGAACCAAACACATTAAGAGACGCTTTAACTCCATCTGCCATCTAGTCAAGGAGGGAGATAGAGAGATTTGCAAAATACATATGGATCTGAATGTTGCAGACCCGTTGACTAAGCCTCTTTCATGAGCAAAACATGATCAACACCAAGACTCCATGGGTGTTAGAATCATTACTATGTAATCTAGATTCTTGACTCTAGTGCAAGTGCGAGACTAGAGGAAATATGCCCTAGAGGTAATAATAAAGTTATTATTTATAATTTCTTATATCATGATAAATGTTTATTATTCATGCTAGAATTGTATTAACCGGAAACTTAGTACATGTGTGAATGCATAGACAAAACAAAGTGTTCCTAGTATGGCTCTACTTGACTAGGTGATTAATCAAATATGGTTAAGATTCCTGACCATAGACATGTGTTGTCATTTGATGAACGGGAGCACATCATTAGAGAATGATGTGATGGACAAGAACCATTCGGTAGCTTAGCATAATGATCGTTAAGTTTTATTGCTATTGCTTTCTTCATAACTTATACACATTCCTCTGACTATGAGATTATGCAACTCCCGAATACCGGAGGAACATCTTGTGTGCTATCAAACATCACAACAGAACTAGGTGATTATAAAGATGCTCTACAGGTGTCTCTGAAAGTGTTTGTTGGGTTGGCATAGATCAAGATTAGGATTTGTCACTCCGAGTATCGGAGAGGTATCTCTAGCCCTCTCGGTAATGCACATCACTATAAGCCTTGAAAGCAATATGACTAATGAGTTAGTTACGGGATGATGCATTACGGAACGAGTAAAGAGACTTGTCGGTAACAAGATTGAACTAGGGATGATGATACCGACGATCGAATCTTGGGCAAGTAACATACCGGTGACAAAGGGAATAACATATGTTGTTATTGCGGTTTGACCGATAAAGATCGTCGTAGAATATGTAGGAACCAATATGAGCATCCAGGTTCCGCTATTCACTACTACAGGATGCTGCTAACGCGACACAACGATCAGAGACCCTTCGAGAAACTGTGTGCGATGCCATAATCGCAAACGGTGTTGTATGAAAACCGTCAAAAATGTGTAAAACGTTTGCGATGACGGATGCATCAAACACGGTTCAGGTTTTAGTTGCGTGTGCGATGAAGGGCATAAGGTTCAGTTCAATGAACGGTTTGCGATGAGGATGAACAAAAGAAATGGGCATCCAGATGGAGGCATGTGCGATACACATCATATGGTTCACTCGAATGAACAGTTTGTGATTAGGCAACACAAAAGAAACAGTCAGCCAGATCAAAGGTGTGTGCGATATACGGCATGCGGTTCACTCGGATGAACTGTTTGCATTGAGACATGAGAACAGAAATGGTTCAACTCCACAAGATGTGTGTGATACGCGGCAAACAGGTCTGTAATCAGAAATGTGTCTGAAGACCGATAAGAACACAGATGGTTGCTGCTAATAAGACGTGTGTGTTGTGCGATGGGATTGCATACAGAACAGCAACACACACACACACACACACACACACACACACACACACTTATAAGGACATGCTTGCATAACCGAATTAAACATCCACTTACATAGGTGGCTACTACAACCATGGCATTTGCACACACCGAAGTAAACTGTTACATGCATAATTACATGAGTGGCTACTGCACACATGACATTTCCACACACACCCATAAAGTAAACTATATATTACATGCATGATTAACGAGCATAAATGATCATCTGATCATCATCTACTTCTTGTGACGCCTGCTCTTCTTGTGGCTCGATCCGGGCTCGTCGATTTGGGTAATGAGGCACTTCCTCATGTCAATGATCTGCCTGTGCATCTCGTAGCATGTGTACACGCTCTTGGCCGTGAACCTGAGGTGAGGTTCATCCAGTTGCCACATCCAGGCCTTGTGCCGGGATACAGGACTTGTTCTTTGGGCATCCTACTTCATCTTTTCATAGTAGGGGTCGATGATGGCCGAGGTGAGTTCGACCAGGGAATCCTGCTTCGTGCTGCCCCAGACCCTGTAGTGGTAACGGATTTCGACAAGGTTCTTGCAGGGCAAGCCCATAACACTGAGCGCTTTTACATCGTCTTTGGTATCCACCGTGGCAAACTTGTAGTCGGTGCTATTGACAATCTGTTGAAACGGTCGCAAGGCTCTGTGGCCATGCAGTAGTGGTAGATGAGGACATGATGTCGCACACACAACTAGGCGACGACAACCTTCTGATCTATGCTGGGACGACCGGCGGTGTACTAGAGGTCGATGTCGACCACCTTGTACTTGTCTCCAGCAAGCAACTGCTCAACGCTATTGATGTAGTCGTCCACCACGGCCGGGTCGATGGTGTACACCACCGAGAGATCCATCTCCCTCGCGTGGGTCTCCACTCTATGCTCGCCGAACTCCATCGTCGGACATCCCCTCTCTATGTGTCGTCGTGGGTGTGCTTGTTGTGTTGTGGGGCATGCTCGAAAGGTTGAAGAGACTAAGGTTATAATGGCCGCGGGAATTAAAGGGGAAGACGGACGGCCATGAGTATCGGCAGGCCCTGATGGCAGTTCTAATTTGCAGCGCGTAACTCCATCGTGCCACATGTAACTACATCGTGTGGCAATGCGCGCGGCGCAACCGCATGCATATGGGCCCCCGACGTGATCATGCGCATGCCCAACTGCTAGAAAAGCGCGCATGGAGGGACGCGAGCAGAGCACTCCATGGTCGCCTCAAGGAAAAGTTGTCCACAAGCCGAGCGCGCCGACGGACGCGAGTAGAGCACGCCAACGGACGCGACCGAGCGCGCCGCGGCGCCTAACGGCAAGCACCACGCACTACGGCGCCTAACGGCGAGCAGAGTTTGCCGAGGGACGCGAGGAGAGGACGGCATAGTGATACGTGGCAAATAAGACGAATTGTGTGAGTGATGTCGGAGACATCAAGCACGAATCATATTAGAGTTGCATGTGCGATACGTGGAAGACATTTGATCCATCAGAGCTGTCTGTGATGGAATAAGCCGTGTGTGTTGTGGGAAAACACTTGCTGGTGTATAACCTTAAATTTAACCAAAAAGTGTTAATGCATGTTACAAAAATTGTATAGCTGGAAACTATGTTCAAATACGACTCCAAGGATATAATCTATGGCGACATGCATTCGTATTTTATTAGTTAATAAATCCTACTTATAAACCAGGACGGGGTATAGTAGGTAATTAAATCACAAACATTTTTTATTAACTGAATGTGTATGTCTCCTCTCGTGCTCCTCACACACGTCTAGTCACCCTGCTGCCACATACGGCTTAAAGCGTAAGCTTGCCCAGCGCGTTGGGGCGTTCTTTTGGCCAAACGGTGGCGCCAATGAATCGTCGATGAGCCCGTTCCCATGCAACCTCGCAGGTTCCCGCGCACGCTTCTTGCCCGACTCGGTGAAATCCCCCAAAATCCCAATGCTTACCGGCTTGCTATAAAAACCCTCACGGCCAGCGAGTCCTACATCACATTTTCCCCTCCCTCCCTGTAGCTTATCTCGTCTGCTTCTTCCACAATCGCCAATGGAACCGGTCCATCGTCATCGCTCGGCCACTACGCCGTCATCAAAGGACAGCTCCAACTGGGAGGCTACATCACGGTGTAGTGTAGTGCGCGTGGCGTCCTTGTTGGGTGTGCGCGGAACACCCACCACACGCTCCACCACCGCTGCCCGTCGGCAGCTGTTGCCGGCCACCGTTGCCGCCACACCACCGTCGAAAGCCAAGGCCATCTCCCTCTCCTCCGCCGCGGCTCGAAGGCGGGAGGTGGCCGTCGTGGCCACCACCCCACTGTTGGCCACCATGGTCATCACCCGCTCCGCCACCGCGACCCGAAGGCGGGAGGTGGCCATCGTGGTCGCCACCCCATCGTCGGCTGCCGTGGCCGCCAGCCCACAATCGACCGCCGAGATCATCACCCGCTCCGCCACCGCCACCCAAAGGAGGGGGACGGAGGTGGAGTCCCACACGTGCATCAGCGACCTTGCGCGCTACATCGAGTTCGTGCGGGAAGAGGAGGAGCACCTCGTCGAGCACGCAAAGAGGCCACCATGGTCATCACCCGCTCCGCCACCGCGACCCGAAGGCGGGAGGTGGCCATCGTGGTCGCCACCCCATCGTCGGCTGCCGTGGCCGCCAGCCCACAATCGACCGCCGGGATCATCACCCGCTCCGCCACCGCCACCCAAAGGAGGGGGACGGAGGTGGAGTCCCACACGTGCATCTGCGACCTTGCGCGCTACATCGAGTTCGTGTGGGAAGAGGAGGAGCACCTCGTCGAGCACGCAAAGAGCCTTAGCGCAGCCATGGCCGAAGCACATGCCGACGCACAGGCGAGGAATCAGGAGATCTATGAGCAATCCGGCCGCTATGAGAGGGATCGTCTAGAGCGGCAGTGGGCGTTCGAGCTGGCAAGCGTTGCTAAACGTGCAGCAACGGCAGGCACTGTATTGCATTTGTCCAGCTCGTCAGTAGGCTCCTCCTCCTCCTCTGCCTCTTACTGAGCGCGCTCGGCAGAGGAGAGGCTCCCGGAAGTAGCACAAAGCCCCTCCATGGTATTAGCAATATTTAGGGGCTATTTTGTTCAGTTCATCTGACTATAGATGTGTGGTCGAACTATACAACGTACTTAAAATTAGCTAGTATATATAGTTGAACTAGCTATTTCAGTATGTGGTTGGCAACAATTGCGGAGAAGTTTGGTCGGTTCAGCTATCGAGTTGAACCGTTTGTATAAATTAAGAACGACTGCTTAATGTATGAATGAAATCTATGCTTAATTACTGAATTTTAGTTGCAAAAATTACATAGTTCTAATGATTTGTAGCTGCATATTTTGAAAAATCACAGTGTTACAAGGATTGACAAATGGCAATGTTACTAGATCAATAAATGTAAATCTTTCCAGTTTGACAAATGGCAACTTACCCAATATGACAGATGCAAACCTTACCAATTTTTTGTACGTGGTTGCACACAGGTCATCCAGATCGTTGAAGGGATGCACAAATCCTGCACTGCTCTCACTTTGCATACGGGTGTTCTATCTAAATTGTTCGTGATCAAGAGCTATAGAAATCCTGCTCAGCACATTTTCTCTTGGCTTCCTGGGGAAGCTGTCAGTTTTTCATATGGGTGTTCTAACTAAAACGTCTGTGATGAGTGTTTATATTTAAAAAGCAAATTAAACTGCGGCTTGGGTGCCATTAATGGAGAGGACGCGAGCAAGGCGGGCGGCCATGGAAATCAAAGGGCTCGCTTCCCAGTGAGCCTGTGCAGCGTACAGTTCGCATGCTTCCCGATGAGCCTGCACACTCGAGGACAGCTTGCACGCCTCCCGGTCAGCCTACGCACTAGACGGCGGTCGCACGCCTCCCGTTCAGTCAAGGTCAAGTAGCTGTCCTCACGGCACCTCCTAAAGCCATTAAAACCAAGACACGTGGCGTCACATGAATGGTTAACAGAATTTTGAATTTACTAGAATTTAAAAACCAGGCATCTCAATGTTTTGCCGGCAATCAACGGTGCCCCGGTGTTTGAAATTCATTCCCAATTTGTTAGCAATAAGAGGAAATGGATATCGTTTCGTCCCCAAAGGAGAGTTGTATATGAAGGTTTTGTATATGACGCAACAAGAAGGTTTTGTCAATCCTAAAGGTGCTAACAAAGTGGGCAAGCTCCAGCGATCTATCTATGGACTAGTGCAAGCATCTCAGAGCTGGAATATATGCTTTGATGACTTCATCAAAGCATATAGTTTCATACAGACTTGCGGTGAAGCCTGTACAAGAAAGTGAGTGGGAGCACCACAACCTTTCTGATAAGTATATGTGAAAGACATATTGTTGATCGGAAATGATGTAGAATTTTCTGGAAAGCATAAATGAATGTTTGAAAGGAGTTTTTCAAAGAAAGACCTCAGTGAAGCTACTTACATAGTGGGCATCAATATCTATAAAGATAAATCAAGATGCTTGATAAATTTTTCAATGAGTAGATACCTTCACAAGTTTTTGAAGTAGTTCAAAATGGAACAGTCAAAGAAGGAGTTCTTGCCTGTGTTGCTAGGTGTGAAGTTGAGTAAAGACTCAAAACCTGACCACGGTAGAAAATAGAAAGAGAATGAAAAGTCATTCCCTATGCCTCTGTCATAGGTTCTATAAAGTATGCTATGTTGTGTACCAGACCTATTGTGTACCTCACCATGAGTTTGGCAAGAGGGTACAATAGTGATCCAGGAGTGGATCACTGAATAGCGGTCAAAATTATCCTTAGTGGAATAAGGAAATGTTTCTCGGTTATGGAGGTGACAAAGAGTTCGTCGTAAAGAGTTACGTCGATGCAAGCTTTGACACCGATCTGGATGACTCTAAGTCTCAATCTAGATACATATTGAAAGTGGGAACGATTAGCTAGAGTAGCTCCGTGCAGATCATTGTAGACATTGAAAATTTGCAAAATACATACGGCTTTGAATGTGGCAGACCCGTTGACTAAACTTATCTCACAAGCAAAACATGATCACACCTTAGTACTCTATGGGTATTTGAAAGTGCGTTATATCGACTAGAGGGGGGTGAATAGGCGATTTTTAAGAAAGTCTTCAAAACGTGGAAGTTATGAAGACAAACGATAGAAATAAACCTATTACCCTGCAGCGGAAGGTAGACTACACTAGGCAAGCCATAGTCAAGTATTCAATAGTGAAAGCACAATGACTAATAGCAGCAATGTAGTAAGGATCAGATAGGAAGATATTGTGAAGCCACACAGAACATGCAGTCACTCAGTGAAGACAAAAGATAGTGCGAACATACAATGACTTCACAAGGAGTAACAGTAAGCAAAGGGAAGGGAAGATGGAACCAGTGACTCGCTAAAGACAATGATTTGTTGGACCAGTTCCAGTTGTTGTGACAATTGTACGTCTGGTTAGGGCGGCTAGGTATTTAAACCTTAGGACACACAGTCCCGGACACCTAGTCCTGAACACGCAGCTCAGGACACCCAGGCCTCACCGTATTCCCCTTGAGCTAAGGTCACACAGACCTCGCCCAATCACTCTGGCAAGTCTTCAAGGTAGACTCCCAAACCTTCACAGACTTCGTTCACCGGCAATCCACAATGTCTCTTGGATGCTCAGAACGCGACGCCTAACCGGCTGGAGGATGCACAGTCCTCAAGTGTAATAAGTCTTCAGATCACACAGACAAGAAGACTTAAGTGATGCCTAATTCTCTTTGGCTCTGGCTGGTTAGGGCTTTATCCTCGCAAGGAATTCTCTCTCAAAGGCTTCGAGGTGGGTTGCTCTCAAACGAAAAAAGCCGTACTCTCAATCTGAGCAGCCAACCGTTTATGGTTGTAGGGGTGGGCTATTTATAGCCACTTGGCAACCCGACCTGATTTGTCCGAAATGACCCTGGGTCACTAAGGAACTGACACGTGTTCCAATGGTCAGATTTCAAACTCACACGACAACTTTACTTGGGCTGCAAGCAAAGCTGACTTGTCCGACTCTGGACAAGATTCGCTCTCATAGTCTTCACTCGAAGACATAGGTTTTGGTTAGGCATCACTACAATCATTCTGACTGGTTCTCTTCGAACCCACTTAACAGTTCGTTGGTTCCTATGACTCAACACAAAAGAAAGAGAACTACGAAAGATCTAAGTTTTCGAGCTCCATAGGCTTCATGTGGTGTCTTCTCTTGTCATAGTCTTCAATGTGAATATCTTCATATACCACCTTTGACTTCAATGTCTTCATACATTTTTAGGGGTCATCTCTGGTAGGAAAACCGAATCAATGAGGGACTTCTACCTGTGTTATCCTGCAATTCTCACAAACACATTAGTCCCTCAACTAGGTTTGTCGTCAATACTCCAAAACCAACTAGGGGTGGCACTAGATGCACTTACAATCTCTCCCTTTTTGGTGATTGATGACAAACTAGTTGAAGTTTTCAACAGGGAATATAATCTGTGAACTTGTAAAGGGTAAGGAATTGTCTTCATAAGTTGCAAGGACTCCCCCTGACGATGTGCATATAAGTAATTTGCTTTTGGAATGCAAATGCACATGGCAGGTTGTACTTGTGGAGATCCACTTCAACTTATGATGAAAATCCACTATGCATGTGAAGGTATATGAAGATAATGACATGCATAATGGAAAATGGACGTCTGCAGAATGATCTAAGTGCGGAATTTATCGTTGCACATGCGGAATTTATCATCGCAAAACAAGGTGGTAGATAAGTAGCAGACGACCATCGAGTTTAAGTGTTACAACTCAAAGAACCAAATGTAGCAAAACGAGAGTTGTAATCACGAAGCAAAATATAAACCACCCGCCCATATGGACCCGCTTGAAGACTATCAACCTCATATGCTTCTCCCCCTTTTGTCAGTAAGGACCAAAAACGTTTGAAGACATAGAGCATCTACTCGTTCCCATGAGGAGTAGGTGAAGTAGCAGGGTCGTTGGTGGTGTTTGGCGGTGTTGAAGAGCTTGGAGCAGAGTCGAAGCATGCTGAAGGAGGTGGTGGTGAAGCAACATCGTCTTCATCCTCGATAACTCTGGCAGTCACAGTTGCAGCAGAGGAAGAGAACTCAGAGTCTTCAAGGGATGGAGTTTGTAGCAGCACAGCCCTTCGAGGAGGTGTGGAGTCAAACTTGAAACGCTCAGTGAAGCCATCCTCTTGAAGATCATCTTCAGAACACATCAGCGTTAGCCCTTTCCCTGTGTGGCGAGAGGTTTCATGGGAAACAAAGGCATTCTTGGTGGCAAGATTGCGAACGCAATTAACATCCACCAAGAGGCTTTTCATCTGACGCTTCAGCCAGTCATGATGCCTATCCTGTTTCTGATGAAGAGCCACAAGAAGCTCTCGGTTGTTGAGAACACGAGTGCGCTTCTTGGGTCGTGGAGCAGTTGTACTATCAGTGGCTTCAGTGGAAGCAGGATGTGGTGCACATGTAGTGCCAGCCAAAGGATACACACGAGTGACTGCTTCAACTCCTTCAATGTTCTGAGAGAAACTCTGATGCTCTGCATTTTGAAGACTTAGACGTTCTTTGGCAGGCTCAGGATAGATGGCTTCAATAGACATATCCACATCAGGAAGAAAAATCCGATGATAGCGAGCAGATGGCTGATATGAGATAGCGGAGTGAAGTTAGATCAGCCGCATTACCCATGGGGCGTAGAACTTCAAGCCAAACAGATGAGAGCCTGGTGCAACAAGTTGGCGAATGAAGAAGTCCTATACATTGAAGCATTTTCATGAAGAATATAGAAGACCAAGGTCTTCATTGCACCCTCAAGCTTGGCATGTGGAGAGTGCCTTTGATGGGCCAGAGAGTTCGCCTGATGATGTGATAAATGATTCTTGGCAGATACTCAAGGTCTTCAACGAAGAACTCTGTGGAATAAGCAGCATCTTGGGGCAATGGCTTCATCATGCTGAGCATCTGACTCATATCAGGTTCAGGCTTCTGAAAGATGCTCTCAATAGCTTCACTATGAAGCTGACAGCCATGCTCGTAGAGATCACCAGGAGTGGGCAAACCAGTGAGCTCAATGATGTCAAAGGCATTGGCTTCGTGATGAACGTTTCCTGTCATCCACTCCAGGACCCAAGTCTTCGGATCTCTGCTATATCCGCGGATGTGAAGTGTGGCATAGAATTGGAGAAGAAACTCTTCATTGCAATGCTCTTGGTCAGTAACGAACGGCAGCAGTCCAACTTCCTTGAAGCAATCCAGAGCTTCTTCCAGACAGGGCAGACCAGCTATAGCTTCAATGTCAAGGCTCTTGTGTGGGAAGATGTGACCTTGGTTGTAAAGAATACATGAGTAATAGCTTCGCTGCGGATAGCTCCAGAACCAATCAGATGATATCCTTTCCCTTGAGTAGGGGTTCCTAGAGCTATTGAAGAATGTGTTGTCTGCTCTGAAGCCATTGATATTGAAGGAGCCAGGTGCTGATGCAGGACCTGGGAACCTTGGCAATCTTGGGATTGGCTTCTGTACCTGAGGCCTGTGCTCAACATGATAGTCGAACTAGGGACCGGCAGCAGCCTCAGGAACAGAAGTGTTGAGATCAGTGGCTTCGCTGTCTTCTGATGCTTTTGTTGGGGAGGGCTCCACATTAGCTTCATTGGTGGTGGTGGCAGGCGCAAGATTTTCAATCACGTTCTCCTTGAGAACTGCTTCTTGGTGGGACCGGGGAGTAGCAACTTGTGGGACTTCTTCTTCCGCGGCTGATGCAGTCGGATTGTCTTCAGCAGAGACTTGAAGCCTTGGACCTTTGCGAAGCCTGCGCAACGCAGGCGACGCCTATGGAGTTGGAGTTGGCTGGGCCTCAAGGTCTTCTTCCTCTTGTGGGCGATCTGCCCATGAAGCATTCTGTGCAATTGGCGTCTGTGGACGCCCAATGCTGATGAGTTCGCTGTTCTCGAGCTGAGGAAGGACTGCACCATCTTATACATGGTCATGTTGACCTATGTCTTCACCAGCGATGGGATCAGCTGCTGGAAAGTCTTCAGCTTCATGAGCCTCTGTGGAAGCAGGCTCATGGATTGTCAGTTGACGTTCAGCGTCAGGATAAACCATAGAAATAGGTTCAACTATCAAAGGCTCTGTGGGAGCAGCCCGATCTTTCTTGGTCTTCCTCTTCTTCTTGGAGGGGGTAGTAGGAGAGGCTTCAGGATGTTTCCTCTTCCTGGCTTCAGCCTCAGCAGTCCTCGTCTTCTTGAGCTCTGAAGCGGTTGACCGGCTTTTTGGCTTCGAGCCAGTCAGTCTAGTTGGGAAGACAATGGGAACTGCTTCCTGCCTTGGTGCGTCGGATTCAGCCGTAGCGGGCTTCTTCTTCTTCTTTGCGGCCATCCTGGGGTCGATGCCAGGACGCCCAAGGGCCTTGCGCTTATCAGCCTCATTGTAGGCTTGCACACAGCTGTCAGCCAGAGCCTTCATGCACTCACGCGAACCCTGAGCTTCTGCACGTTTCTTTACAAAGGCTTCCTTGAGCTCGTGCATCATTGTCTTGAAGTTTTTCACTTCTTGCACGCTGAGCTTGGCCATATGCTTCTTGAACTGAGCCTTTTCATAGTCAATCTTTTGCTTCAGTTCAACAATGCGTTGGGCGACAGCTAGCTCTGAAGCAATGGCGCCTTGGAAGGCGACACTGAGGCCAATGGGTAGTTGCAGATCTTCAAAGCTGATGTTTGGCGTGTCAAACCACTCATCAATGAAGTTGTGGATGATGGTTACATCAAAGAGAGGCAGATCATTGAAGATTTCTGCTTCTTCTTTGCTCTTAATGAGTTGCTCAAGAGCGTCATCTGCAAGATCTTCATCACTTGACAGATCGATGGCATCATTGCGCAGAATGGCAGCAGCTGTTAGCTCTTGGCTGGTGTGAGGCAGAGGCATCTTGACCTTCTGGGGCTTGGAGATGCGTGATAAGTCTTCAGACTGCACACTGTCTTCAGGAGGTGCAGTTGCCAGTGGCTTCGCCCGTGAGATTTTTGGTGAAGGGGCAGGCTTTGAAGCTTTAGGCTTCTTCAGCTTCTTTGTCTTTGGTGCTACAGGCGCTTTATCTGATTCAGCGTCAGCTGCAGGCACATTCACTGCAGTCCCTTGAACCAAGATGTGGGTGATGAGGCCTTCAAGGTTGTAGAAAGGACCGATGACATTGGGTTCTGCATCTCGTGTGCCATCAGCCCTTGGAGCTGAGGGACCAGGGTTGAAGTCTAGTCCCAATGTCTTCTTGTTTTGCTTCGCTGAGTTCTGGGCAAACTGGAAGTTGCGCTTGAACAGATTGTCGTCACGACACCATAGTAGTGACGATGGGTGTGCATCAGCAGGCTGTGGCCCACGGACCATGCAGGGATAGAAGCCTTGTTCAATGGCTTCATCTCTGGACCTGGGTAGAAGATTCTTGTATAGGATGTCTCCCCACGGTCTCTTGATGGCATTTTTCTCAGCATATTCCTGGGTTACAAATCGGTATTTGAACCATTGTTCTGCCCAATATCTTCGAATCCATTAGATTCGGGTCTTGCGCTAATTGTAATCCTCTTCAGGATCTGTCTTGTACAGTTCTGAGAGGTCATCTGGCAGATCTCTAGATGTTTCTCCATGATGCTTTCTGCCACCCTTCCTTGCTGATTTCTCTGAAGCCATAAACTTTAAACTGAAAGGCTTCAACACGTTCAAAGGCTTCAAAGGTTTTCGCTTGCTGGACAAACAGGAACTGGCTTCGGGAGAATTTATGTGATGCTGTAAGAATTCTGCAAATGAATGCAGACTATGAGAACCAAAGGATTCTCCCACGGACATGTACTTGTGACAGCATTAAGGTGCGAGGGAACGGGAAGAGGTCATATGCATTCTCAGAAGATTTTGAAGATAAATCAGTTTAGAAGACATTGACCTCATCGTGCGAAGACATTCACTCATAGATAAGGAGTTGGTTCTAGATTTGTACGAATCCACAGATCAGTACAAGTGAGGAATCGAACTACTTTGTGAAGCATAAGTGAATATACTAGGGATGTTATGAGATGCAGTATGAGAGAGATCTAACTTGAGTGAATAGAAACTGCTTGTGGTAAAAGTGACAAAGCCATAGGATCAACGGTGCTATAAAAAGGAAGTTTTCTTTACCACACTAAGAACTGTTAGACGGAGTGGAAGATGAGGCCGAGCAGTTCGATCTTCTGTGCCCTAACTTGGCGACGGAGGACACCTACGGCGACGGCGGAGAGGACGATGTCCGCAGTCGGCGTGAAGACGGCGTCGGAGAGGTTGCGGCAGCGAAGCGCTTCGTTGCCGGCATCGTCGAGGGCTAGCGGTGGCGCTAGGGTTCGTGCGAGAGTGGAAGAAGAGATAATGACTGCTGTGAAGTGTGTATTTATAGGTACAGGGGCGGCACTGCGTTATTACACAGGTGCCCCTGGCGATTCGCATCTGAGGAACACGTGGCCATTATGCGGAATTTTGGGGTTTGTTCCATGTCCCACACACGCCTGGATTGTCGGGTGGTCGTTCCTACTTCTCCGGGTTTCATGTGGAGGAATGAGCATTGAAAACAGACTTAATGGTTGTCTCTGTATCTTCTGCTGACAAGGACGCAGGGAAGACATTCGACAGTTTCAATAGAATGCATATGATTTGGAGAGATAGAATTTGAGATAGAAAGCATAGAGAGGTTAGGGTCCGATCACATTCACTTAGTTCAAAAGATTCAACAAGAAGACATAGCTATAAGTGAATGCTGTAGAGGACAGAACACTAGTAGATATATATATATCTATATAATCAACATAGTGAAGATAATGATGAAGATATGTTGAGATTGAAGCCAAGCTAAATGTGAAGACATAGCAAATGTAACGCCATGAGTGAAACACTTCAGAGTAGAACATTTGGTGGTGGCGTTACCCACCGTATAGGAAGTATTAGACCCAGACACGGCGCACAATTATCGTGGCGCTCCGAAGTCAAATTCCACATTAATGTATTCAAACTTAGAATGTATGTCTTCATTGATTGAAGATATACTTTACTTTGTGTGTTGCACATCTAAGTCATCAATATGCATAAGGGTTAGGATGTGTGCCTGATCACAGGACATTTGAGGATTCCAGGATATTTATCTCACACCGTAACTTGCAAAATCTCTTCTCATCCAAGGGCTTGGTGAAGATATCTGCCAATTGCTCTTCAGTGTTGACCTGTATGATATCAATATCTTCCTTCACAACATGATCTCTAAGAAAGTGATGACGAATTTCAATGTGCTTTGTCTTCGAGTGCTGAACTGGGTTGTGGGCAATCTTGATGGCGCTTTCGTTGTCGCAGTAAAGTGGCACTTGCTTCAGATGAATGCCATAGTCTTTGAGTGTTTGCTTCATCCACAGAAGCTGAGCGCAACAAGATCCAGCAGCAATGTATTCAGATTTAGCAGTGGAGAGAGATACAAAGTTCTGCTTCTTTGAAGACCAACATACAAGTGATCGTCCCAGAAAGTGACATGTGCCTGATGTAGACTTGCGATCAACTTTGTCACCAGCATAATCAGCATCCGAGAATCCAACCAGATTAAACTCTGAGCCCTTTGATACCATAATCCTAGAGTTGGGGTGTGTGCCAAATATCGAAGAATTCGCTTCACAGCTAAGTGATGCGACTCCTTTGGTGCCGCTTGAAATCGAGCACACATGCAAACACTAAGCATAATATCTGGCCTAGATGCACATAGATAAAGTAAAGAACCAATCATGGAGCGGTATACCTTTTGATCGAACTCTTTACCATTGTCGTCGGGACCCAGATGATGTTTGGCTGGCATTGGTGTCGCGAAGCCTTTGCAGTCTTGCACACCGAACTTCTTCAAGCAATCTTTGAGATACTTCTCTTGAGATATGAAGATGTCGTTGCGTTGTTGTCGTATTTGAAGACCGAGGAAGAACTTCAGCTCTCCCATCATAGACATCTGATATTGCTCTTGCATCATATATCCAAACTCTTCACTGTACTTCTGATTGGTGCAGCCGAAGATAATGTCATCCACATATATTTGGCACACAAACAATTCACCATCATATGTCTTCGTGAAGAGAGTGGGGTCTAGGGAACCAGGTATGAAGCCTTTGCTCTTCAGGAAGTATTTGAGTGTGTCATACCAGGCCCGAGGGGCTTGTTTGAGGCCATACAATGCCTTGTTGAGCTTGTATACCATGTCAGGATGTTTTGGATCTTCAAAGCCAGGCGGTTGTGCAACATACACTTCTTCTTCAATCTTGCCATTAAGAAAAGCACTCTTCACATCCATTTGATATAGAAGTATGTTATGATGATTTGCATAGGCCAGCAGTATGCGTATGGCTTCAAGTCTAGCCACAGGAGCAAATGTTTCATCAAAGTCAATGCCTTACACTTGAGTATATCCTTGAGCAACGAGACGAGCTTTGTTTCTGACAACTTGACCATGCTCATCTTGCTTGTTGCGGTATATCCATTTGGTGCCTATTATATTGTGCTTCCATGGATCAGGACGCTTAACCTGTTCCCATACATTATTCAGCTCAAACTGATGAAGCTCTTCTTGCATAGCTTGAATCCATTCAGGTTCCATGAAGGCTTCTTCAACTTTCTTGGGTTCTGTTATTGAGACAAATGCGAAGTGCCCACAGAAATTTGCTAGCTGAGTTGCCCTTGAACGAGTGAGTGGACCGGGTGCATTGATGCTATCAATTATTCTTTCAATCTGCACTTCATTGGCAACGCGAGGATGTATAGGGTGAAGATTTTGCTCTTGCTGATCATTGTCGTTGTTAGAAGGAATGTCTTCAGGCTGAGCATTGTCTTCATGTTGATCAGGTGCTGAGATGATAAGTTCTTCTTCAGGATGAGCTTCAGAAGGTATAATTTCTCCAGTTCCCATTAGCTTGATTGATTCATTGGATGGAACTTCATCTAGCACATTTCGCAATTGCTCTCTTTGTGAACCATTGGTCTCATCGAACCGCACATCCACTGTTTCAACCACTTTGTAATGAAAGAGATTGAAGACTCTGTAGGAGTGCGAATCCTTTCCATATCCAAGCATAAAACCCTCATGTGCTTTTCGTGCAAACTTTGAGGTGTGATGTGGGTCCTTGATCCAGCACCTGGCTCCAAATATTCTGAAGTAACTGACATTTGGCTTCTTGCCAGTAAGGAGCTCATAAGATGTCTTGTTCAGAAGCTTGTGAAGATAAACACGATTGATTGTATGGCATGCAGTATCAATGGCTTCAGGCCAGAATTTTCTTGGAGTCTTGTATTCATCTAGCATCGTTCTGGCCATCTCAATGAGTGTTCTGTTCTTGCGTTCGACGACGCCATTCTGCTGTGGCGTGTACGGAGCCGAGAATTCATGTGTGATGCCCAAGGTATCAAGATATGTATCAAGGCCGGTGTTCTTGAATTCAGTGCCATTGTCACTTCTGATGTGCTTTATCTTGGCGCCATAATTGTTCATAGCTCGATTGGCGAAGCGTCTGAAGACATCCTGCACTTCAGTCTTGTAAAGGATTATGTGCACCCAGTATATCTAGAATAATCATCAATAATGACAAAGCCATAGAGACAAGCAGTAGTAGTAAGAGTTGAGTAATGAGTGGGACCGAAAAGATCCATGTGAAGCAGTTCGAAGGGTCGAGTAGTGGTCATGATTGTCTTCGAGGGATGCTTGTCCCTCGTCATCTTCCCTGCTTCATAGGCACCGCATAAGTGATCTTTCTTGAACTTGACGCCCTCGATGCCTATGATATGCTTCTTCTTTGCAAAGGTGTGGAGGTTCCTCATGCCAGCATGCCCTAGCCTCCGATGCCAGAGCCAGCATTCTGAAGCTTTTGCTAGAAGACATACGGCAAGCTGTGGTCCTGCTGAGAAATCTACCACGTACAAATCATCTTTTCGATACCCTTCAAATACTAGAGACTTGTCTGATTCCATTAGTACAAGGCAACGATATTTTCCAAATATTACGATCATGTTCAAATTGCAAAGCATTGAGACAGACATTAAGTTGAAGCCAAGGGATTCAACAAGCATGACTTTATCCATGTGTTGATCCCTTGAGATTGCAACTCTACCTAGACCCAATACCTTACTTTTACCAGTGTCAGCAAATGTGATGTGGCTCTTGTCGGATGGACATAAGGTTGAGTCCATTAGAAGGCTTCTTTTGCCAGTCATGTGATTTGTACACCCACTATCAATAATCCATTCTGAAGACGCTGGTGTCGTACCCTACAGTGCAGTTAGGGGGATAGGCTTCACCAAGAGCATTGTGAAGCAAAAACATTTGACGAACCAGTGGGTTATGAAAGCTTAGATCCAGATTAGGACTAATAGGGAGAGTAGCAAGCGATTTAGGAACGAAGTACATAGTAAGACCATTCGGGCATTTGATCTTGCGCCCTACAAGATGTTTAAGGTCCCCAGCAATAGCGTCAGATGATTTTGGTTTTTTGCTGGAGACCTTTCCCTACAAAAGAGAGTTAAGCTTTCTTAGCCACCCACATCTTCAAGGGTGGCTCAGAAGCAATAAGTCTATGTGCAGCATTTGAGAATTTTGGCTTTGGAGCCCTAGCAAACAGTCTTGCAGGCGGACAATAGTACTCATAAGAATAAGCAGAATAGTTCTTGGTCTTATGAACATGATGGTTTGACGAACCGCTCTCATATTCATATGCCTGAGCATGGTTTCCCTGCAAAACATTTGCGTTAGTGCGACTCAGGTGAGTCCTCTGTCTGTATGAAGCCTTTGGACCGTATGAAGCCTTTGGTCTGAGGTTTGTCTTCTCCACGTGAGGTGTCATGATGACATTCACAGGAAGATTCTCCAGACATCTTTTCGGAACCCAGATCTTCTTCATAGGCGGTCCATTCCTGCAGTTAGTACCAATGTACCTGGCAAACACTTCATCATTCTGATTCTTAAACAGTATATAGTTTGCATCAAAGGATTCATCAATGATAATGGGGTTAGCACAAGTGAAGCCATAGATTGGATGGATCTGCTGAAGGTTCCTTTGCAGCAACCCACATGGTTTTGGGGTACTGCTCAGGTTTCTAGTAAGAGCCATCAGCATTCATTTTCCTTACGAACCCAACACCCTCTTTCCTCGGGTTTCGGTTCAAAATCTGCTTTTTGAGGACATCACATAGTGTCTAATGCCCTTTAAGACTTTTGTACATCCCTGTTTCAAGCAATGTCTTCAACCTAGCATTCTCATTAGCAATAGCGGTGGTATCCTCAGCAGAGGGGTTAGTTACCACATCAACACTTGAAGATATTGCAACAACAGTAGCAGTGGAACATTCAGCAACAGAACTAGCATTATCATGCTCAATGCATTTAAGACATGGTGGTTCAAATCCTTCCTGAGCGGAACTGATCTGTTTGGCGCGAAGTGACTCGCTTTCCTTTTGAAGATCTTCATGAGCCGCTCTCAATTTCTCAAGATCTTGCTTCCTTTGAAGATAATTATAGGAAAGCTTTTCATGAGTTGTTGAGAGAGTTTCATGACGACTTTCAAGTTCCTGATACTTAACGTGAAGATTTTTTATGTCTTCAATTAAGGATTCAAATCGAGTCATTTCAGCACCTAACAGATCATCGCTTCTGTCTAACAGTTTTTGAATATGTTCCATAGCTTTCTGTTGTTTAGTTGCAATTTTAGCAAGTGTTTTGTAGCTGGGTTTTGAACCACAATCAGAGTCATCGTCACTAGATGTTTGATAGTGAGTAGTGCGTGTGTTTACCTTGGCACCGCGTGCCATGAAGCAGTAGGTAGAAGCTGAGTAGTCCTTGTCATTTGCATCGGTGTCGGTGATGAAGTCATTGTATTCAATGTTGAAGATGGACTTGGCAACGTATGTTGTAGCCAGACTTGTGACGCCTGAATTGGACTCCTCCTCAGACTCCACCTCTGCCTCCTCAGAAGCAGACTCCTCCTCTGAATCCATTTCCTTGCCAACAAACGCACGTGCCTTGCCAGATGAGCTCTTCTTGTGTGATGAAGACTTTGAGGAAGACTTGGAAGAAGACTTTCAGTATTTCTTCTTCTTCTTGTCGTCAGAGTCATATTCCTTGCTCTTCTTCTTCTTTTTGTTCTCATTGTCCCACTGTGGACACTCAGAAATGAAGTGGCCAAGTTTCTTGCACTTGTGATGTCAGTGAGTCGGTCAAATGTGAGATGGACATTCTCATTGTCATTTCACTTGAAGCGGTTGAAGAGGTTGCGAAGGACACTGATTCTCTGATCTCTCTGGGTTGATACGCCTTCATTGACCTTGGAGAGCCAGTCCCAGACCAGCTTAGATGTTTTCAAAGCACTCACACGGCCATACTATCCTTTGGTCAGATGACCACAGATGATATTTTTGGCAGTAGAGTCCAGTTGAACGAATTTCTTGACATCAGCAGCAGTGACACCTTCTCTAGCCTTGGGAACACCGTTCTCGACGACATACCATAGGTCGACGTCAATGGATTCAAGATGCATGCGCATCTTATTCTTCCAGTAGGGATATTCAGTTCCATCGAAGACGGGGCAGGCAGCGGAGACTTTAATTATCCCTGCAGTCGACATAGCTAAAACTCCAGGTGGTTAAACCGAATCACACAGAACAAGGGAGCACCTTGCTCTGATACCAATTGAAAGTGCGTTATATCGACTAGATTGGGGGTGAATAGGCGATTTTTAAGAAAGTCTTCAAAACGTGGAAGTTATGAAGACAAACGATAGAAATAAACCTATTACCCTGCAGCGGAAGGTAGACTACACTAGGCAAGCCATAGTCAAGTATTCAATAGTGAAAGCACAATGACTAATAGCAGCAATGTAGTAAGGATCAGATAGGAAGATATTGTGAAGCCACACAGAACATGCAGTCACTCAGTGAAGACAAAAGATAGTGCGAACATACAATGACTTCACAAGGAGTAACAGTAAGCAAAGGGAAGGGAAGATGGAACCAGTGACTCGCTAAAGACAATGATTTGTTGGACCAGTTCCAGTTGCTGTGACAACTATACATCTGGTTAGGGCGGCTAGGTATTTAAACCTTAGGACACACAGTCCCGGACACCCAGTCCTGAACACGCAGCTCAGGACACCCAGTCCTCACCGTATTCCCCTTGAGCTAAGGTCACACAGACCTCGCCCAATCACTCTGGTAAGTCTTCAAGGTAGACTCCCAAACCTTCACAGACTTTGTTCACCGGCAATCCACAATGTCTCTTGGATGCTCAGAACGCGATGCCTAACCGGCTGGAGGATGCACAGTCCTCAAGTGTAATAAGTCTTCAGATCACACAGACAAGAAGACTTAAGTGATGCCTAATTCTCTTTGGCTCTGGGTGGTTAGGGCTTTATCCTCGCAAGGAATTCTCTCTCAAAGGCTTCGAGGTGGCTTGCTCTCAAACGACAAAAGCCGTACTCTCAATCTGAGCAGCCAACCGTTTATGGTTGTAGGGGGTGGGCTATTTATAGCCACTTGGCAACCTGACCTAATTTGTTCAAAATGACCCTGGGTCACTAAGGAACTGACACGTGTTCCAACGGTCAGATTTCAAACTCACACGACAACTTTACTTGGGCTGCAAGCAAAGCTGACTTGTCCGACTCTGGACAAGATTCGCTCTCATAGTCTTCACTCGAAGACATAGGTTTTGGTTAGGCATCACTACAGTCATTCTGACTGGTTCTCTTGGACCCCACTTAACAGTACGGTGGTTCCTATGACTCAACAGAAAAGAAAGAGAACTACGAAAGATCTAAGTCTTCGAGCTCCATAGGCTTCATGTGGTGTCTTCTCTTGTCATAGTCTTCAATGTGAATATCTTCATATACCACCTTTGGCTTCAATGTCTTCAATGTGCGATACGTGGAAGACAGTTGATCCATCAGAGTTGTCTGTGATGGAATAAGCCGTGTGTGTTGTGGGCAAACACTTGCTGGTGTATAACCTTAAATTTAACCAAAAAAGTGTTAATGCATGTTACAAAAATTGTATAGCTGGAAACTATGTTCAAATACGACTCCAAGGATATAATCTATGGCGACATGCATTCGTATTTTATTAGTTAATAAATCCTACTTATAAACTAGGACGGGGTATAGTAGGTAATTAAATCACAAACATTTTTTATTAACTGTATGTGTATGTCTCCTCTCGTGCTCCTCACGCACGTCTAGTCACCCTGCTGCCACATACGGCTTAAAGCGTAAGCTTGCGCAGCGCACTGGGGCGTTCTTTTGGCCAAACGGTGGCGCCAATGAATCGTCGATGAGCCCGTTCCCATGTAACCTCGCAGGTTCCCGCGCACGCTTCTTGCCCGACTCGGTGAAATCCCCCAAAATCCCAATGCTTACCGGCTTGCTATAAAAACCCTCACGGTCGGCGAGTCCTGCATCACATTTTCCCCTCCCTCCCTGTAGCTTATCTCGTCTGCTTCTTCCACAATCGCCAATGGAACCAGTCCATCGTCATTGCTCGGCCACTACGCCGTCATCAAAGGACAGCTCCAACTGGGAGGCTACATCGCGGTGTAGTGTAGTGCACGTGGCGTCCTTGTTGGGTGTGCGCGGAACACCCACCACAGGCTCCACCGCCGCTGCCCGTCGGCAGCTGTTGCCGGCCGCCGTTGCCGCCACACCACCATCGAAAGCCAGGGCCATCTCCCTCTCCTTCGCCGCGGCTAGAAGGCGGGAGGTGGCCGTCGTGGCCACCACCCCACTGTCGGCCACCATGGTCATCACCCGCTCCGCCACCGCGACCCGAAGGCGGGAGGTGGCCATCGTGGCCGCCACCCCATCATCGGCTGCCGTGGCCACCAGCCCACCGTCGACCGCCGGGATCATCACCCGCTCCACCACCGCCACCCAAAGGAGGGGGACGGAGGTGGAGTCCCACACGTGCGTCAGCGACCTTGCGTGCTACATCGAGTTCGTGCGGGAAGAGGAGGAGCACCTCGTCGAGCACGCAAAGAGCCTTAGCGCAGCCATGGCCGCAACACATGCCGACGCACAGGCGAGGAATCAGGAGATCTACGAGCAATCCGGCCGCTATGAGAGGGATCGTCTAGAGCGGCAGTGGGCATTCGAGCTGGCAAGCGTTGCTAAACATGCAGCAACGGCAGGCACCGTATTGCATTTGTCCAGCTCGTCGGTAGGCTCCTCCTCCTCCTCTGCCTCTTACTGAGCGCGCTCAGCAGAGGAGAGGCTCCCAGAAGTAGCACAAAGCCCCTCCGTGGTATTAGCAATATTTAGGGGCTATTTTGTTCAGTTCATCTGACTATAGATGTGTGGTCGAACTATACAACGTACTTAAAATTAGCTAGTATATATAGTTGAACTAGCTATTTTAGTATGTGGTTGGCAACAATTGCGGAGAAGTTTGGTCGGTTCAGCTATCGAGTTGAACCGTTTGTATAAATTAAGAACGACTGCTTAATGTATGAATGAAATCTATGCTTAATTACTGAATTTTAGTTGCAAAAATTACATAGTTCTAATGATTTGTAGCTGCATATTTTGAAAAATCACAGTGTTACAAGGATTGACAAATGGCAATGTTACTAGATCAATAAATGTAAATCTTTCTAGTTTGACAAATGGCAACATACCCAATATGCCAGATGCAAACCTTACCAATTTTTTGTACGTGGTTGCACACAGGTCATCCAGATCGTTGAAGGGATGCACAAATCCTGCGCTACTCTCACTTTGCATACGGGTGTTCTATCTAAATCGTTCGCGATCAAGAGCTACAGAAATCCTGCTCAGCACATTTTCTCTTGGCTTCCTGGGGAAGCTGTCAGTTTTGCATACGGGTGTTCTAACTAAAACGTCCACGATGAGTGTTTTATATTTAAAAAGCAAATTAAACTGCAGCTTGGGTGCCATTAATGGAGAGGACGCGAGCAAGGCGGGCGGCCATGGAAATCAAAGGGCTCGCTTCCCAGTGAGCCTGTGCATGCTTCCCGATGAGCCTGCACACTCGAGGACAGCTTGCACGCCTCCTGGTCAGCCTACGCACCAGACGGCGGTCGCACGCCTCCCGTTCAGTCAAGGTCAAGCAACTGTCCTCACGGCACCTCCTAAAGCCATTAAAACCAAGACACGTGGCATCACATGAATGGTTACCAGAATTTTGAATTTACTAGAATTTAAAAACCAGGCATCTCAATGTTTTGCCGGCAATCAACGGTGCCCCGGTGTTTGAAATTCATTCCCAATTTGTTAGCAATAAGAGGAAATGGATATCGTTTCGTCCCCAAAGGAGAGTTGTATATGATGCAATAAGAAGGTTTTGTATATGACGCAACAAGAAGGTTTTGTCAATCCTAAAGGTGCTAACAAAGTGGGCAAGCTCCAGCGATCTATCTATGGACTGGTGCAAGCATCTCAGAGTTGGAATATATGCTTTGATGACTTCATCAAAGCATATAGTTTCATACATACATGCGGTGAAGCCTGTACAAGAAAGTGAGTGGGAGCACCACAACCTTTCTGATAAGTATATGTGAAAGACATATTGTTGATCGGAAATGATGTAGAATTTTGTGGAAAGCATAAAGGAATGTTTGAAAGGAGTTTTTCAAAGAAAGACCTCAGTGAAGCTACTTACATAGTGGGCATCAATATCTATAAAGATAAATCAAGATGCTTGATAAATTTTTCAATGAGTAGATACCTTCACAAGTTTTTGAAGTAGTTCAAAATGGAATAGTCAAAGAAGGAGTTCTTGCCTGTGTTGCTAGGTGTGAAGTTGAGTAAAGACTCAAAACGTGACCACGATAGAAAATAGAAAGAGAATGAAAAGTCATTCCCTATGCATCTGTCATAGGTTCTATAAAGTATGCTATGTTGTGTACCAGACCTATTGTGTACCTCACCATGAGTTTGGCAAGAGGGTACAATAGTGATCCAGGATTGGATCACTGAATATCGGTCAAAATTATCCTTAGTGGAATAAGGAAATGTTTCTCGGTTATGGAGGTGACAAAGAGTTCGTCACAAAGAGTTACGTCGATGCAAGCTTTGACACCGATCTGGATGACTCTAAGTCTCAGTCTAGATACATATTGAAAGTGGGAACGATTAGCTAGAGTAGCTCCGTGCAGATCATTGTAGACATTGAAAATTTGCAAAATACATACGGCTTTAAATGTGGCAGACCCGTTGACTAAACTTATCTCACAAGCAAAACATGATCACACCTTAGTACTCTATGGGTATTTGAAAGTGCGTTATATCGACTAGAGGGGGGGGTGAATAGGCGACTTTTAAGAAAGTCTTCAAAACGTGGAAGTTATGAAGACAAATGATAGAAATAAACCAATTACCCTGCAGCGGAAGGTAGACTACACTAGGTAAGCCATAGTCAAGTATGCAATAGTGAAAGCACAATGACTAATAGCAGCAATGTAGTAAGGATCAGATAGGAAGATATTGTGAAGCCACACAGAACATGCAGTCACTCAGTGAAGACAAAAGATAGTGCGAACATACAATGACTTCACAAGGAGTAACAGTAAGCACAGGGAAGGGAAGATGGAACCAGTGACTCGCTAAAGACAATGATTTGTTGGACCAGTTCCAGTTGTTGTGACAACTGTACGTCTGCTTAGGGCGGCTAGGTATTTAAACCTTAGGACACACAGTCTCGGACACCCAGTCCTGAACACGCAGCTCAGGACACCCAGTCCTCACCGTATTCCCCTTGAGCTAAGGTCACACAGACCTCGCCCAATCACTCTGGTAAGTCTTCAAGGTAGACTCCCAAACCTTCACAGACTTCGTTCACCGGCAATCCACAATGTCTCTTGGATTCTCAGAACGCGACGCCTAACCGGCTGGAGGATGCACAGTCCTCAAGTGTAATAAGTCTTCATATCACACAGACAAGAAGACTTAAGTGATGCCTAATTCTCTTTGGCTCTGGGTGATTAGGGCTTTATCCTCGCAAGGAATTCTCTCTCAAAGGCTTCGAGGTGGGTTGCTCTCAAATGACAAAAGCCGTACTCTCAATCTGAGCAGCCAACCGTTTATGGTTGTAGGGGGTGGGCTATTTATAGCCACTTGGAAACCCGACCTGATTTGTTCGAAATGACCCTGAGTCACTAAGGAACTGACACGTGTTCCAACGGTCAGATTTCAAACTCACACGACAACTTTACTTGGGCTGCAAGCAAAGCTGACTTGTCCGACTCTGGACAAGATTCGCTCTCATAGTCTTCACTCGAAGACATAGGTTTTGGTTAGGCATCACTACAGTCATTCTGACTGGTTCTCTTGGACCCCACTTAACAGTACGGTGGTTCCTATGACTCAACACAAAAGAAAGAGAACTACGAAAGATCTAAGTCTTCGAGCTCCATAGGCTTCATGTGGTGTCTTCTCTTGTCATAGTCTTCAATGTGAATATCTTCATATACCACCTTTGACTTCAATGTCTTCATACATTTTTAGGGGTCATCTCTGGTAGGAAAACCGAATCAATGAGGGACTTCTACCTGTGTTATCCTGCAATTCTCACAAACACATTAGTCCCTCAACTAGGTTTGTCGTCAATACTCCAAAACCAACTAGGGGTGGCACTAGATGCACTTACAGTATTAATCACATAGCAACGTGAACTAGATTATTGACTCTAGTAAACCCTTTGGGTATTAGTCACATGGAGATGTGAACGAATCACATAAACATGTGAACTATCGGTGTGAAATCACATGACAGTGTGAATTAGATTATTGACTCTAGGGCAAGTGGGAGACTGAAGGAAATATGCCCTAGAGGCAATAATAAAGTTGTTATTTATTTCCTTATATCATGATAAATGTTTATTATTCATGCTATAATTGTATTAACCGGAAACTTAGTACATGTGTGAATACATAGACAAACAGAGTGTCCCTAGTATGCCTCTACTAGACTAGCTTGTTAATCAAAGATGGTTAAGTTTCCTAGCCATAGACATGTGTTGTCATTTGCTGAACGGGAACACATCATTAGAGAAAGATGTGATGGACTAGACCCATCCATTACCTTAGCACTATGATCGTTTAGTTTATTGCTATTGCTTTCTTCATGACTTATACATGTTCCTATGACTATGAGATTATGCAACTCCCGAATACCGGAGGAACACTTAGTGTGCTATCAAACGTCACAACGTAACTAGGTGATTATAAAGATGCTCTACAGGTGTCTCCCATGGTGTTTGTTGAGTTGGCATAGATCGAGATTAGGATTTGTCATTCCGATTGTTGGAGAGGTATCTCTGGGCCCTCTGGGTAATGCACATCACTATAAGCCTTGCAAGCAATGTGACTAATGAGTTTGTTGTGGGATGATGCATTACGAAACGAGTAAAGAGACTTACCGATAATGAGATTGAGCTAGGTATGAGGATACCGATGATCGAATCTTGGGCAAGTATCATATCGATGACAAAGGGAACAAGACATGTTGTTTTGCGGTTTGACCGATAAAGATCTTCGTAGAATATGTAGGAGCCAATATGAGCATCCAGGTTCCACTATTGGTTATTGACCAGATATGTGTCTCGGTCATGTCTACATAGTTCTCGAACCCGTAGGGTCCGCACGCTTAACGTTTGATGACGATTTGTATTATGAGTTATGTGATTTGATGTACTGAAGGTTGTTTGGAGTCCCGGATGAGATCACGGACATGACGAGGAGTCTAAAAATGGTCGAGACGTAAATATCGATATATTGGAAGGCTATATTTGGACATCGGAAAGGTTTCGAGTGATTTGAGTAATTTTCGGAGTACCGAAGAGTTACGGGAATTCGCCGGGGGAAGTAGTGGGCCTTAATGGGCCATACGGGAAAGGAGAGAAGAGAAGGGCCTCAAGGGGTGGCTACGCGCCCCCCATGGCAAGTCCGAATTGGACTAGGGAGGGGGTGGCGCCCCCTCTCTTTCCTTCTCCCTCTCCTACTCCTTTCCTTTCTCCCATCTTGGAAAAGGAAGGGGACTCCAACTAGGATTGGGAATCCTAGTTGGACTCCCCCTATAGGCGTGCCCCTCCTAGGTCGGCCTCCTCTTCCTCCCTCCTTTATATATGTGGCCAGGGGGCACCCCAATGGCACAACAGACTATCTCTTAGCCGTGTGCGGTGCCCCCTCCATGGTTACACACCTCGGTCATATTGTCATAGTGCTTAGGTGAAGCCCTGCGTCGGTAGCTTCACCATCACCGTCACCACACCGTCGTGCTGGCGGAACTCTACCTCGACCTCAACTGGATCAAGAGTACGAGGGACGTCATCGAGCTGAACGTGTGCTGAACACGGAGGTGCCATACGTTCGGTGCTAGGATCGGTCAGATCATGAAGACGTACGACTACATTAACCGCGTTGATATAACGCTTCCGCGTTGATATAAAACATGGAAGTTATGAAGACAAATGATAGAAATAAACCTATTACCCTGCAGCGGAAGGTAGACTACACTAGGCAAGCCATAGTCAAGTATGCAATAGTGAAAGCACAATGACTAATAGCAGCAATGTAGTAAGGATCAGATAGGAAGATATTGTGAAGCCACATAGAACATGCAGTCACTCAGTGAAGACAAAAGATAGTGCGAACATACAATGACTTCACAAGGAGTAACAGTAAGCACAGGGAAGGGAAGATGGAACCAGTGACTCGCTAAAGACAATGATTTGTTGGACCAGTTCCAGTTGTTGTGACAACTGTACGTCTGGTTAGGGCGGCTAGGTATTTAAACCTTAGGACACACAGTCTCGGACACCCAGTCCTGAACACGCAGCTCAGGACACCCAGTCCTCACCGTATTCCCCTTGAGCTAAGGTCACACAGACCTCGCCCAATCACTCTGGTAAGTCTTCAAGGTAGACTCCCAAACCTTCACAGACTTCGTTCACCGGCAATCCACAATGTCTCTTGGATTCTCAGAACGCGACGCCTAACCGGCTGGAGGATGCACAGTCCTCAAGTGTAATAAGTCTTCATATCACACAGACAAGAAGACTTAAGTGATGCCTAATTCTCTTTGGCTCTGGGTGATTAGGGCTTTATCCTCGCAAGGAATTCTCTCTCAAAGGCTTCGAGGTGGGTTGCTCTCAAACGACAAAAGCCATACTCTCAATCTGAGCAGCCAACCGTTTATGGTTGTAGGGGGTGGGCTATTTATAGCCACTTGGAAACCCGACCTGATTTGTTCGAAATGACCCTGAGTCACTAAGGAACTGACACGTGTTCCAACGGTCAGATTTCAAACTCACACGACAACTTTACTTGGGCTGCAAGCAAAGCTGACTTGTCCGACTCTGGACAAGATTCGCTCTCATAGTCTTCACTCGAAGACATAGGTTTTGGTTAGGCATCACTACAGTCATTCTGACTGGTTCTCTTGGACCCCACTTAACAGTACGGTGGTTCCTATGAATCAACACAAAAGAAAGAGAACTACGAAAGATCTAAGTCTTCGAGCTCCATAGGCTTCATGTGGTGTCTTCTCTTGTCATAGTCTTCAATGTGAATATCTTCATATACCACCTTTGACTTCAATGTCTTCATACATTTTTAGGGGTCATCTCTGGTAGGAAAACCGAATCAATGAGGGACTTCTACCTATGTTATCCTGCAATTCTCACAAACACATTAGTCCCTCAACTAGGTTTGTCGTCAATACTCCAAAACCAACTAGGGGTGGCACTAGATGCACTTACAGTATTAATCACATAGCAACGTGAACTAGATTATTGACTCTAGTAAACCCTTTGGGTATTAGTCACATGGAGATGTGAACGAATCACATAAAGATGTGAACTATCGGTGTGAAATCACATGACAGTGTGAATTAGATTATTGACTCTAGGGCAAGTGGGAGACTGAAGGAAATATGCCCTAGAGGCAATAATAAAGTTGTTATTTATTTCCTTATATCATGATAAATGTTTATTATTCATGCTATAATTGTATTAACCGGAAACTTAGTACATGTGTGAATACATAGACAAACAGAGTGTCCCTAGTATGCCTCTACTAGACTAGCTTGTTAATCAAAGATGGTTAAGTTTCCTAGCCATAGACATGTGTTGTCATTTGCTGAACGGGAACACATCATTAGAGAAAGATGTGATGGACTAGACCCATCCGTTACCTTAGCACTATGATCGTTTAGTTTATTGCTATTGCTTTCTTCATGACTTATACATGTTCCTATGACTATGAGATTATGCAACTCCCGAATACCGGAGGAACACTTAGTGTGCTATCAAACGTCACAACGTAACTAGGTGATTATAAAGATGCTCTACAGGTGTCTCCCATGGTGTTTGTTGAGTTGGCATAGATCGAGATTAGGATTTGTCATTCCGATTGTTGGAGAGGTATCTCTGGGCCCTCTGGGTAATGCACATCACTATAAGCCTTGCAAGCAATGTGACTAATGAGTTTGTTGTGGGATGATGCATTACGAAACGAGTAAAGAGACTTACCGATAATGAGATTGAGCTAGGTATGAGGATACCGATGATCGAATCTTGGGCAAGTATCATATCGATGACAAAGGGAACAAGACATGTTGTTTTGCGGTTTGACCGATAAAGATCTTCGTAGAATATGTAGGAGCCAATATGAGCATCCAGGTTCCACTATTGGTTATTGACCAGATATGTGTCTCGGTCATGTCTACATAGTTCTCGAACCCGTAGGGTCCGCACGCTTAACGTTTGATGACGATTTGTATTATGAGTTATGTGATTTGATGTACCGAAGGTTGTTTGGAGTCCCGGATGAGATCACGGACATGACGAGGAGTCTAAAAATGGTCGAGACGTAAATATCGATATATTGGAAGGCTATATTTGGACATCGGAAAGGTTTCGAGTGATTTGAGTAATTTTCGGAGTACCGAAGAGTTACGGGAATTCGCCGGGGGAAGTAGTGGGCCTTAATGGGCCATACGGGAAAGGAGAGAAGAGAAGGGCCTCAAGGGGTGGCTACGCGCCCCCCATGGCAAGTCCGAATTGGACTAGGGAGGGGGTGGCGCCCCCTCTCTTTCCTTCTCCCTCTCCTACTCCTTCCCTTTCTCCCATCTTGGAAAAGGAAGGGGACTCCAACTAGGATTGGGAATCCTAGTTGGACTCCCCCTATAGGCGTGCCCCTCCTAGGTCGGCCTCCTCTTCCTCCCTCCTTTATATATGTGGCCAGGGGGCACCCCAATGGCACAACAGACTATCTCTTAGCCGTGTGCGGTGCCCCCTCCATGGTTACACACCTCGGTCATATTGTCATAGTGCTTAGGTGAAGCCCTGCGTCGGTAGCTTCACCATCACCGTCACCACACCGTCGTGCTGGCGGAACTCTCCCTCGACCTCAACTGGATCAAGAGTACGAGGGACGTCATCGAGCTGAACGTGTGCTGAACACGGAGGTGCCGTACGTTCGGTGCTAGGATCGGTCAGATCATGAAGACGTACGACTACATCAACCGCGTTGATATAACGCTTCCGCTTTCAGTCTACGAGGTGCCCCGGTGTTTGAAATTCATTCCCACTTCTTGCATGGGACCTAAGCATGCACCCAAGGACACAGATTTGATTTTTCAACCAATTTATATGCGCTGGAGCATGTGCATGTAGTTCAAATTTGAATTGTGCACATAAAATGCATTGAAAACTCAATTAATGCATAAAAATGTCCAAACGAACCCCGAAAAATCACAAAAATTCGCACAACACTTCTGTTGTTCTATGTTGACACGAGAAAAAAAAAGTGAAAGCAATAAGAGGCAATGGATATTGTTTCGTCCCCAAAGGTGGGACGTTCCCTACCGAAAACCATCATGCTTGTTGTGAGAAGCTCCCCGTTTGTGAGAAGCATATACCCAAACCTGCCCAAATGGGACAAAATTTGTACCATAGCGTGTTTATGCCGCTCCATGATAGCATGCCAAGTTTCATGAATTTCAGACGAGTTTTGGATTTACTAGAATTTAAAAACCAGGCATCTCAAAGTTTTGCCGGCAATCAACGTTGCCTCGGTGTTTGAAATTCATTCCCATTTCTTGCGTGGGACCTACGCATGCACCCAAGGACACGGATTTGTTTTTTCAACCAATTTATATGCTATGGAGCACGTGCATGTAGTTCAAATTTGAATTATGCACATAAAATGCATTAAAAACTTAGTTAATGCATAAAAATGTCCAAATGAACCCCGAAAAATCTCAAAAATTCACACAACACTCTTGTTGTTCTATGTTGACACGAGAAAAAAATTTGAAAGCAATAAGAGGCAATGGATATCGTTTCGTCCCAAAAGGTGGGATGTTCCCTACCGAAAACCATCATGCTTGTTGTGAGAAGCTTCGGTTTGTGAGAAGCACATACCAAAACCTGCCCCAAATGGGACAAAATTTGTAGCGCGGCATGTTGAAGCCGCTCCATGATAGCATGCCAATTTTCATGAATTTTAGACGAGTTGTGGATTTACTAGAATTTAAAAACCAGGCATCTCAATGTTTTGCCGGCAATCAACGGTGCCCCGGTGTTTGAAATTCATTCACATTTCTTGCATGGGACCTAAGCATGCACCCAAGGACACAGATTTGATTTTTCAACCAATTTATATGCACTCGAGCATGTGCATGTAGTTCAAATTTGAATTATGCACATAAAATGCATTGAAAACTCAGTTAATGCATAAAAATGTCCAAACGAACCCCGAAAGATCACAAAAATTCGCACAACACTCATGTTGTTCTATGTTGACATGAGAAAAATTTTTGAAAGCAATAAGCGGCAATGGATATCGTTTCATCCCTAAAGGTGGGATGTTCCCTACCGAAAACCATCATGCTTGTTGTGAGAAGCTCCAGTTTGTGAGAAGCACATACCAAAACCTGCCCCAAATGGGACAAAATTTGTGGCGCGGCATGTTGAAGCCGCTCCATGATAGCATGCCAATTTTCATGAATTTTAGACGAGTTGTGGATTTACTAGAATTTAAAAACCAGGCATCTCAATGTTTTGCCGGCAATCAACGGTGCCTCGCTGTTTCAAATTCATTCCCATTTCTTGCATGGGACCTAAGCATGCACCCAAGTACACAGATTTGATTTTTCAACCAATTTATATGCACTGGAGCATGTGCATGTAGTTCAAATTTGAATTATGCACATAAAATGCATTGAAACTCAGTTAGTGCATAAAAATGTCCAAACGAACCCCGAAAATTCACAAAACACTCCTGATGTTCTATGTTGACACGAGAAAAAAAATTGAAAGCACTAAGAGGCAATGGATATCATTTCGTCCCTAAAGGTCGGACATTCCCACCCGAAAATCATCATGCTTGTTGTCAGAAGCTCCGGTTTGTGAGAAGCATATACCCAAACCTGCCGCAAGTGGGACAAAATTTGTACCACGGCATGTTGATGCTGCTCCATGATAGCATGGCAAGTTACATGAATTTCAGACGAGTTTTGGATTTACTAGAATTTAAAAACCAGGCATCTCAATGTTTTTCCAACAATCAATGGTCCCATGGTGTTTCAAATGCATTCACATTCCTTGCATGGGACCTAAGAATGCACACAAGGACACATATTTGATTTTTCAACCAGTTTATTTGCACTGGAGCATGTGCATGTAGTTCAAATTTGAATTATGCACATAAATGCATTGAAAACTCAGTTAATGCATAAAAATGTCCAAACCAACCTCGAAAATTCACACAACACTTCGGATGTTCTATGTTGACACGAGAAAAAAAATTGAAAGCAGTAAGGGGCAATGGATATCATTTCGTCCCCAAAGGTGGGACATTCCCACCCGAAAATCATCATGCTTGTTGTCAGAAGCTCCGGTTTGTAAGAAGCATATACCCAAACTTGCCGCAAGTGGGACAAAATTTGTACCACGGCATGTTGATGCTGCTCCATGATAGCATGGCAAGTTACATGAATTTCAGACGAGTTTTGGATTTACTAGAATTTAAAAACCGGGCATCTCAATGTTTTTCCAACAATCAACGGTCCCATGGTGTTTCAAATGCATTCACATTCCTTGCATGGGACCTAAGAATTGACACAAGGACACATATTTGATTTTTCAACCAGTTTATTTGCACTGGAGCATGTGCATGTAGTTCAAATTTGAATTATGCACATAAATGCATTGAAAACTCAGTTAATGCATAAAAATGTCCAAACGAACCCCGAAAAATCACAAAAATTCACACAACACTCCTGTTGTTCTATGTTGACACTCGAATTTTTTTTGAAAGGAATAAGAGGCAACAAATATTGTTTCATTTCCAAAGGTGGCACGTTCCCTACCGAAACCATCATGCTTGTTGTGAGAAGCTCTGGTTTGTGAGAAGCTTATACCCAAACCTGCCCCAAATGGGACAAAATTTGTACCACGACATGTTGATGCCGCTACATGATAGCATGCCAAGTTTCATGAATATCAGACGAGTTTTGGATTTACTAGAATTTAAAAACTAGGCATGTCAATGTTTGCGGCCGAGTGACGGTGGCAGGGTGTTTGAAATTCATTCCCATTTCTTGCATGGGACTTAAGCATGCAATCAAGGACACATATCTGATTTTTCAATAAGTTTATATGCGTTGGAGCATGTGCATGTAGTTCAAATTTGAATTATGCGCATAAAATGCCCGGAAAACCCAGTTAATGTATAAAAATGTACAAATGAACCCTGAGTCATTCCAATTTTTTGAGACAGACCTATAGTTGCATGTTCACTGCAGATATAAGTTCTAACAATTCAAACACCATCCTTTGTAGTTGTGACCCCATTACGTAATTCAAATGATCAAGATGATAAATCAACTAGACCACACATAGTTTATTATCACCAACCGTGTGAGATCCAGCACAAAATATCTTGGAGCACCATCGGTGTATAGTACGCCCATGGCTTACGAGAGAAGGTGCGCCGGCTACAGTCCACAGCGCGCCAGTTCTGAATAAGGGACCGTGTCTGATGACACTTTGTGCGCTAGTTTTTTGGCTGAAGCGATTCCAAATTTTCGGCTTGCGCGGAAATATTCTCCCCACCCCCTCCCCCTTACCAAAAGCCACATTTCCTCTCTTTCCGCCTTCCTTTCCAAGTTGAAACCTTCACTCCTTGCTTGCAGCACCGCCGCCTCCTCGCCGGCGACCCTCCTTCATGCTCCTCGGCCTCGCCTATCCAGGCAGGTAATCCACACCCGACCCCCATCCTGCTCCTCCTTCCACATCCTACATGCCCCTACTGCCGGCATGAGTGTGACACCTTCCACCCAAATCACTGACCCCTCCACCAAATAAGCGCCGGCCTAAGCCATGGTACACGTGTAACATCCCAAATTTTCAATTTGGAATGTTATACATTAGGTCATCATGCATATCATATTTTATTGTGTTGTTGGTTTTGATCCTAGAAAATCCAAAGCAACTCAAGGACCCACGGAGAGAGTTGGGGATTTCGTTATTTACATATTTGAGTTTTCTCAAATTATGTAAACAGGATCATTTGATTTTATTTATTTTGTCATCAATTATTTCTATTACAAAAATAGGAGAGAGGAAATAAAAAGACTTTCCCAAAATATAGAAATATTGAGGATTTAATAAAAAAATCAAATAAGTTTTATTTCGAAGTTTTTCGGTATTTTTATTTGAATTTAGGAAAAATGCGCATTTTTCAAAGTTGTAGTTTGGGCCCAGAAAAATGTTCACTTTATCTGGCTTGATTTTAGAAACCCGGCAAAATTTATTTCGTGATTTTTGGAGTCCATTTAGTATTTCTTTTTATTTTTCTTCCGAGCGGATTTAAAAAAAAAACTGGAACCGACTCCGGGCCGTAACCGGCCAGGAAACCTCCGCCCGGGGCCTTTATATAGCGCCCGAACCGGCCGAGAGAGAGAGAGAGGCCCGAAGCCAGCTAACCCTAACCCTAGCTAAGCCGCCGCCGCCTCCCAGCCGCCGGAGTGCGCGCCTTTCGAGGTTCGCCGCCGCCTTGTTTTCCGTGCAGTTTTTTTTAAAAATAATAATAATTTCTGTTCGTCGTTTTTCTTTTTCGTCGGATTTTCCACGGTTATTTTCTGATCGCGATTTCTGATCCGATTTTTGTTTTAGTATAACTTTTCGCTCGTTTATCGGAATCAGGCGATTCAAGCGCCTGGAGTTTCGTCTCGAAACCCTATTTCCGAATAATCAACTTAAACAAGTTTTTGCTACTGTAAAATTTGCCCTAGATCCACATTACTAGAACGAAGTTGTTTTCTTTCGCCGTTTGATTTCTTTTGCTTCGTTCGATTTGATTCTTTTGCCAACCAGGGTTCTTAAGTTGAACTTTCTGGTTAGATCTTCTATTTGAGTTTTACCTGTGCATTAGATGAGTACTTATTGTATGCTTGATGTTTATCTATGATAGAATACCCGGAGTGCGCCGCCTGTTACTTCGAATCTCTAGGTTTCGTGGATCATCAGCAAGGCAAGTAACACTTTGATCATACCTTTTCTACAACCTAGTTTTATTGCATTAGGTCAATCCTCACACATTGCATTATTAGGACCTAATTAAATTGTGGGATGGGATGTAGATGAGGTAGTACCTATTACCTGTTTATTATCAAACCTTTGGGAGTTACTTCTACGTTTGCTTATTATGCCATGCTATGCTAGTAGACGTGGATTGGGTGAGTGAAATCCATGACAGATGTGAGATTGTTAATTAAGGGTTTATCTAAGGTGGCAACCTAACACACATCTGGGTGGATTGAGGCACCTGGGGTTACCAGGACTTGCCTGTTTTCTTTTGGACCGCCACCCAGGCTCAAAGGGATCATGAGATTTTTCATACTAGAAACTTCCGTGTGCAGCCACAAGCCATTATGGGCTCTGGCATAGTTGACTAAGTTGTGCGAACTCTTATAGTGGTAGACTAGCAGATGTAGGGGAAAGTAGGTGTACCGGTCTATTCGTCGTAAGGTGCTAGTGCTTCTGAAAGACTGTGTCTCGGTCATCCGTCTTCTCAAACACCCTGTAGTGCGAGAAACCAAACGGAGGCGATCGAGTCTTGTGGGGAAAAGTGCGCAAACCTCTGCAGAGTGTAACAAACTAATCATGGTTAGCCGTGTCCCCGGTTATGGACATCTTGAGTATCTAGTACCTGGATTATCATGTGAATCTCAACATGTTACTCTAAAATTAATTTTGTGGGACTTTAATGATGTTACTTAATTGGGATTGAGGATGCTGTCAACCATTCTCAATGTTTAACAACCACCATGATAGTAATTAATTTTATTCCTTTGAAGTAGGGAAAAATTGGCTTTACGCAAAACTGTAACCATAGAGCTTTCCACCAGCCAAATATGCATATAGTATAGTTGTTGCATTCCATTACGCCCTATGTGTTACCTTGCCAGCATATTCCATGTGCTGACCCGTTTCGGGCTGCAACGTTAATGTTGCAGACTTTTCAGACGACGGTTGAGGAATTTTAGGTCGTGGTTCTATACTCAGTGATGCCGTTGGAGTTGATGGACTCACTTATCTTCCAAGCCTTCCGCTGTTATCGTTATTAGATGGCCTTAAGCCATATTTATTGTAATAAGTTCTCTTTTGAGACACTCGATGTAATAAGTGTGTGATTGCTACTCTGCTATAAATCCTCCGAGTACTGTGTGGTGTCAGCATTACTGATCCAGGGATGACACCGGAGCACAGAGATCAGACTGTTTGAGGTCTGGTCACTATAGAGATGGTATCAGAGCACACGCTGACTGTAGGACACGACCACTAAGCTAAGGACCTAGATCACTACTCACTCTCTTCTCTTCTGACCTCTCATCTTTTCTACTCTTTAGGATGGCGGATGCAAGGAACAAGTTCACACAACTAGATAAAGACGAGGAACCCAAGGAGATTAGCCCGGAGGACTACCTCATCATTGACGCCACCGACTCGGAACAAGATAGTAGCGATGATGACTATGTTGATGAAGCAGGAGCAGATATCATGCAGTCTACAACCGTAGAATATTTCTAGTAGACCACCTCATTAGTAGTAGAAGTCCACCATGTAAATATAGTAGTCCGAGCACTTTTGCGATAGTTAGATCGATTGTATGTCTTGTTTGATTGATTGAAGTGAATTGTGTGCTTTTGCCTCATGTGCATATGGGTAGTGTTTTCCTTTAGACCCCCTCTATTCTTATATCTCATCTTTTCTAAACCCTCAGATGCCTCCGAGACGTGACCCCGGATTTGCCTTTCCGCCGGAGCTCACCCAGTTGATCCAGCAGCAGAACACCCTGATGCAGTTGCTAGTTCAGAATCAGAATCAGGGGAACAACAACAACAACCCACCACCACCACCACCACCTGTTGACCACTTAGCCCGTTTTCTTAGGCTGAATCCGCCGGTGTTTTCCAGTAGCACCGAGCTGATAGTAGCAGATGATTGGCTCCGCAAGATAGTAGGGAGTTGACCACAGAAGGATGCACAGATGTGGAGAAGGTTAAGTTTGCCGCACATCAGTTAGAAGGACCCGCAGCCTCTTGGTGGGAGAATTTCACAGCCACCTTCCCAGTCGACACTGTCACATGGGACCAGTTTCAGCAGGCTTTTCGTACTGCCCATGTTTCAGCAGGAGCAATGGCCATGAAGAAGCGTGAGTTTCGTAACTTGCGCCAAGGAGGACGGACAGTTGGCCAGTATGTGGAGGAGTTTAGTAAGCTAGCACGTTATGCCCCAGATGACGTTGCTACGGATGCAGCTAAGCAGGAGAAATTCCTGGAAGGACTGAATGATGAGTTGAGTATGCAGTTGATGGTAGCCACCTTCAACAACTACCAGGAGTTGGTAGACCGTGCTCTTATGATTGAAGGGAAGCAGCAGCAAATTGAGAACCGCAAGAGGAAGTATGGACAAGGAAAGTATAATTCAGGAGCTCAGCAGAAGCCTCGTTTTACCCCTAGGCCGGGAGGACATTTTCAGCATACCCATGGAGTAGGTAGCTCGCAAAATCACAATGGCACCAAGAATGGTAATGGGAATGGAGGAAGCAACGGACAGAACCGCAGCACCCCATCAACCCCAGCCAAGAAGGACTTGAGCCACGTCACTTGCTATAAGTGTTCGAAGCTAGGACATTATGCAAATGACTGCCCTGAAGGACAAAACGGCAATGGAAGCTCTGGAAAGAAGCCGAACCCTTTCAACAGGGGACAGGTGAACCACGTTAATGTGGAGGAGGTTGAAGCTCAGCCCGATGCAGTAATAGGGAAGTTTTTGGTTAAGTCATTTACTGCACTCGTTCTTTTTGATACTGGTGCATCGCATTCATACATATCAAGGGGATTTGTGGAAAAGTATAGCCTGCCCACTAGGATTCTTAAAACACCTATGCTAGTAAGCTCACCAGGAGCGGAGTACATGGCCAGTCAAGGATGTTTTCAAGTGCCATTAAGTATAGGAAGGCATGTTTTCCCAACGGATTTAATTATTTTGGAATCCCAAGGTCTGGATGTGATTCTTGGTATGGATTGGCTGTCGATGTATGGAGGAAACATCGATTGCGCCAGTAAGACAATTTTGCTCACAACGCCAGAAGGAAGAAGGATCAAGTATGTATCCCGACATGCGCCAAACAGGACACAAGTAAATTCCTTATCAGGAGTTGTGCAGGAGGAAGTACCAGTGGTAAAGGATTTTCCTGATGTATTTCCCGAAGAGTTGCCAGGCATGCCACCGGATAGAGACATTGAGTTTTTGATTGAGCTTTTGCCAGGCACTGGGCCAATATCGAAGAGACCATATAGGATGCCAGCAAAAGATTTGGTGGAAATTAAGAAGCAGATTAAGGAGTTACTGGATAAGGGATATATTCGCCCAAGTTCTTCGCCTTGGGGATTGCCAGTACTTTTAGTGGAGAAGAAGGATGGATCGTTAAGGATGGTTGTTGATTATCGAGGATTGAACGAAGTAACGATCAAGAACAAGTACCCACTACCAATGATCAACGATCTGTTTGATCGATTGCAAGGAGCTAAAGTGTTTTCCAAGATCGATTTGCGATCAGGATACCACCAGTTGAAGATTCGAGAACAGGATATTCCTAAGACAGCTTTACCACAAGATATGGACTGTATGAGTATACCGTTATGTCATTTGGACTGACTAACGCGCCTGCCTATTTTATGAACATGATGAACAAAGTGTTTATGGAGTTTTTGGATAAGTTCGTCGTAGTGTTCATTGATGATATCCTGGTATATTCGAAGAATGAAGAGGAGCATAAGGAGCATTTGCGTTTGGTACTTGGAAAGCTCAGAGAACACCAATTATATGCCAAGTTCAGCAAATGTGAATTTTGGTTGAAGGAAGTAGGATTCCTCGGACACGTTATATCTGGAGAAGGTATAGCAGTAGATCCCGCTAAAGTTGAAACCGTGACCAAGTGGGAAGCACCAACAACAGTTGGAGAGATCCGGAGTTTTCTTGGACTTGCAGGATACTACCGGAGATTTATTGAGAACTTCTCAAGGATTGCAAAGCCTATGACGGAGTTGTTGAAGAAGGATACTAAGTTTAAATGGACTGAGGAGTGTGAGGCTAGTTTCCAGGAGTTGAAGAAACGTTTGGTGACCTCACCAGTATTGATTTTGCCAGATCAAACCAAGGATTATGAGGTGTATTGCGACGCTTCATGTCGAGGACTTGGAGCAGTGCTTATGCAGGAAGGAAGAGTTGTTTCGTATGCTTCACGACAACTGAAGCCCCACGAATTGAATTATGCTACGCATGATTTGGAGTTAGCAGCCGTAGTGCATGCATTGAAGACATGGAGACATTTCCTCATTGGAAACCATTGTGAGGTTTACACGGATCATAAGAGTTTGAAGTACATTTTCACGCAGAAGGAGTTGAATCTCAGACAAAGGAGATGGTTGGATCTCATCAAGGATTATGATATGAGATTGCATTATCATCCCGGGAAGGCTAATGTAGTAGGTGATGCATTGAGCCGTAAGAGTCATGTCAATACACTAATGACGGGAGAAATACCCAAGGAGTTAGCAGAAAATTTTTGTGAACTATGTATGGAAATAGTTCCGAGAGGCTATGTAGCAGCATTGGAAATTCAGTCAACCCTGATGGATAGAATCAGAGAAGCTCAGAAAACTGACAAAGAGATTGCCGCTATAAAGGAGAAACTAAGCAAAGGAAAAGCTAAAGGATTTCGTGAGGATGAGCACGACACCCTATGGTTTGAAGACCGTGTTTATGTGCCCAACAACCCGGAGATCAGGAAGTTGATTTTGCAAGAGGCACATGATTCACCGTATTCGATTCACCCAGCAAATACCAAGATGTATTTGGATTTGAAGGATATTTTCTGGTGGACCGGAATGAAGAAGGATATTGCGGAGTATGTAGCAGTTTGTGATGTATGTCAGAGAGTAAAGGCAGAGCATCAGAAGCCAGCAGGATTGTTGCAACCATTGCCGATACCCGAATGGAAGTGGGATAAGCTAGGCATGGATTTTATCACGGGATTACCAAGGACTCGTTCAGGCTATGACTCGATTTGGGTTGTAGTTGATCGATTGACGAAGGTAGCTCATTTCATCCCAGTAAAGACCACTTACACCAGTGCTAAGTTGGCAAAGATATACATGACCAGGATCGTATGTTTGCATGGAGTTCCGAGGAGCATCGTATCAGATAGAGGAACCCAGTTTACCTCAAAGTTCTGGAAGCAGTTGCATGAGACTTTGGGTACTAGGCTAGAATTTAGTACAGCTTTTCACCCGCAGACAGATGGACAGACTGAGAGAGTCAATCAGATTTTGGAGGATATGCTGAGAGCTTGTGCGCTAGATTATGGATCTAGTTGGGACGATAATTTGCCATATGCAGAGTTTTCTTACAATAATAGCTATCAGACCAGTTTGAAGATGGCACCTTTCGAAGCTTTGTACGGAAGGAGGTGCAGGACACCGTTGTCATGGGACGAAGTTGGAGACCGCCAGTTGTTTGGACCAGATCTGATTAAGGAGTCTGAACAGAAGGTGAAGTTGATTCGCGATAGGCTCAAGGTAGCCCAGTCCAGGCAGAAGAGCTACGCAGATTCTAAACGCAAGGAGACAGTTTACGAAGTTGGAGATAGAGCTTATCTTCGAGTATCCCCACTTCGAGGGATTAAGCGTTTTGGAGTTAAGGGGAAGTTAGCGCCACGATTTGTAGGACCATATCGAGTTTTGGAGCGTATGGGAGAAGTGGCCTACAAGTTGGAATTGCCAGAAGGATTGGCCGGAGTGCATGATGTGTTCCACGTTTCTCAGTTGAAGAAGTGTCACGCGGAGATGGCTGACATACCTTTGAGAGACACAGTGCCATTAGAAGCAATTCAGTTGGATAACAATTTGACCTATGAGGAGAAACCAGTCAAGATCCTCGAGTTTGCCAGCCGAGTTACTCGCAGCAAGGTTATCAAGTTTTGCAAAGTTCAGTGGAGCCACCACACGGAGGATGAAGCCACCTGGGAGCGAGAGGAAGATTTGCTCAAAGACCACCCTCACCTATTTTCTAGCCAACCCGAATCTCGAGGGCGAGATTCATCTTAAGGGGGGTAGGTTTGTAACATCCCAAATTTTCAATTTGGAATGTTATACATTAGGTCATCATGCATATCATATTTTATTTTGCTTTTGGTTTTGATCCTAGAAAATCCTAAGCAACTCAAGGACCCACGGAGAGAGTTGGGGATTTCGTTATTTACATATTTGAGTTTTCTCAAATTATGTAAACAGGATCATTTGATTTTATTTATTTTATCATCAATTATTTCTATTACAAAAATATGAGAGAGGGAATAAAATGACTTTCCCAAAATATAGAAATATTGAGGATTTAATAAAAAAATCAAATAAGTTTTATTTCGGAGTTTTTCGGTATTTTTATTTGAATTTAGGAAAAATGCGCATTTTTCAAAGTTGCAGTTTGGGCCCAGATAAATGTTCACTTTATCGGGCTTGATTTTAGGAACCCGGCAAAATTTATTTCGTGATTTTTGGAGTCCGTTTAGTATTTCTTTTTATTTTTCTTCCGAACGGATTTAGAAAAAACTGGAACCGACTCCGGGCCGTAACCGGCCAGGAAACCTCCGCCCGGGGCCTTTATATAGCGCGCGAACCGGCCGAGAGAGAGAGAGGCCCGAAGCCAGCTAACCCTAACCCTAGCTAAGCCGCCGCCGCCTCCCAGCCGCCCGCCGCCGCCGCCGGAGCGAGCGCCTTTCGAGGTTCGCCGCCGCCTCGTTTTCCGTGCAGTTTTTTTAAAAAAATAATAATTTTGTTCGTCGTTTTTCTTTTTCATCGGATTTTCCACGGTTATTTTCTGATCGCGATTTCTGATCCGATTTTCGTTTTAGTATAACTTTTCGCTCGTTTATCGTAATCAGGCGATTCAAGCGCCTGGAGTTTCGTCTCGAAACCCTCTTTCCGAATAATCAACTTAAACAAGTTTTTGCTACAGTAAAATTTGCCCTAGATCCAGATTACTAGAACGAAGTTGTTTTCTTTCGCCGTTTGATTTCTTTTGCTTCGTTCGATTTGATTCTTTTTGCCAACCAGGGTTCTTAAGTTGAACTTTCTGGTTAGATCTTCTATTTGAGTTTTACCTGTGCATTAGATGAGTACTTATTGTATGCTTGTTGTTTGTCTGCGATAGAATACCCGGAGTGCGCCGCCTGTTACTTCGAATCTCTAGGTTTCGCGGATCATCAGCAAGGCAAGTAACACTTTGATCATACCTTTTCTACAACCCAGTTTTATTGCATTAGATCAATCCTCACACATTGCATGATTAGGATCTAATTAAATTGTGGGATGGGAAGTAGATGAGGTAGTACCTATTACCTGTTTATTATCAAACCTTTGGGAGTTACTTCTACGTTTGCTTATTATGCCATGCTATGCTAGTAGACGTGGATTGGGTGAGTGATATCCATGACAGATGTGAGATTGTATAATTAAGGGTTTATCTAAGGTGGCAACCTAACACACATCTGGGTGGATTGAGGCACCTGGGGTTACCAGGACTTGCCTGTTTTCTTTTGGACCGCCACCCAGGCTCAAAGGGATCATGAGATTATTCATACTAGAAACTTCCGTGTGCAGCCACAAGCCATTATGGGCTCTGGCATAGTTGACTAAGTTGTGCGAACTCTTACAGTGGTAGACTAGCAGATGTAGGGGAAAGTAGGTGTACCGGTCTACCCGTCGTAAGGTGCTAGCGCTTCTGAAAGACTGTGTCTCGGTCATCCATCTTCTCAAACACCCTGCAGTGCGAGAAACCAAACGGAGGCGATCGAGTCTTGTGGGGAAAAGTGCGCAAACCTCTGCAGAGTGTAACAAACTAATCATGGTTAGCCGTGTCCCCGGTTATGGACATCTTGAGTATCTAGTACCTGGATTATCATGTGAATCTCAACATGTTACTCTAAAATTAATTTTGTGGGTTTTAATGATGTTACTTAATTGGGATTGAGGATGCTGTCAACCATTCTCAATGTTTAACAACCACCATGATAGTAATTAATTTATTCCTTTGAAGTAGGGAAAAATTGGCTTTACGCAAAAACTGTAACCATAGAGCTTTCCACCAGCCAAATATGCATATAGTATAGCTGTTGCATTCCATTACGCTCTATGTGTTACCTTGCCAGCATATTCCATGTGCTGACCCGTTTCGGGCTGCAACGTTAATGTTGCAGACTTTTCAGACGACGGTTGAGGAATTTTAGGTCGTGGTTCTATACTCAGTGATGCCGTTGGAGTTGATGGACTCACTTATCTTCCAAGCCTCCCGCTGTTATCGTTATTAGATGGCCTTAAGCCATATTTATTGTAATAAGTTCTCTTTTGAGACACTCGATGTAATAAGTGTGTGATCGCTACTCTGCTATAAATCCTCCGAGTACTGTGTGGTGTCAGCATTACTGATCCAGGGATGACACCGGAGCACAGAGATCAGATTGTTTGAGGTCTGGTCGCTACAACACGTAGTATAGCCAGGACCTCAAGGAGAATTTGGCAAGGGAGAAGCAAATCACGGCCGCACGCGCGGATGAGGTCGCGATGGCTGCCACTCGTGCCGACCCCCAGATCTTGAAGGAGCACCTTGCCATTTGCTAGCTACGCCGGTTATGCATGCTCGGTTTACCCATTGCATGTGCTGCGCCTGCCTTTCCTTCACAAATTCTAGTGAATTGTGCTATCTAATTTTACCATGCAATCTGTTGCTCTAGTGTATATGTTCTATATGTCGTGCAGTGTGGTGCTCACTTATTACTATTTTGTTAATTAGTTGTCGTCTTCAGTTAACTGTTTGGTTCAATTCTGCAAATGTGATGTTCAATTCTTCAGGCTGCAATTTTGTATTGTCTTCCATGTGAGAAATAAACCGAATTTATCTTTACAAAATTGTGGGTGCATTCTGTTATTGTATACCATGTGAGGAATAAATTGAATTTGGCTGTAGTAAATACATGAGAAACAAATACAATTGCTAAAATTGGTTGTAGTTAACTGTTTGATTAACTGTTTGATCTTCTATTAGGAGTATGTTATATTGTGCAATGTGGTGCTCAGTTAATGTTTGGTTCATTTGTTGTGCTGTTTAGTTAAATACTTGGTTCGATGTTATATTGTGCAATGTGGTGCTCAATTAATGTTTGGTTCATTTGTTGTGGTGTTTAGTTAACTGCTTGGTACAATTCTGCAATGTGATGTCCAATTGTCGTGGGTAGAATTTTGTATTGTTGTGCATGTGAGGAATAAATCGAATTTGGCTACACTTAATACATGAGAAACATATACAAGTGCTATATTTCCTAGTTCTTAATCATGCTTGGTTTGGATAAATGGTTTTCCCTGTGGCTTGAATTAATCTGATGAATCTGCAATGTGATTATTTTTCATCAACATATATTACTAATAGCATGCGAACCCTTACTTAACATGATGACTAACTACCTTATATGTGTTGCAGGGAAATAATGGGAAGCACTGAGGTTTACAATTGAGGTTAGCACGTGCATGGTCCGTTTTCTAATAGCACATTATTGTGCAATTGCAGGAACCATTCTAATATTTAGGTTTTTAACAATTTGGTCTTGCACATGTAGGTCCTGCTGTCTGAGGTTTTGACCCACTGTTCGACCCTTTTTGCATATGGGGAAACGAGTTGTCCATGAATATCAGTCGAGTCAAGAAACTCAGAAAGATTGTTAGGATAAAGAAATTAGCGATGAAAAACAACAAGGTCTTTGTCTACACAATGAAGAAGACATCAGTTCACTACAGGATGGTACTAACTATTATACCTTGACTTTTTTTATTCCTTTGCCCCATTTCCAATATAGAGAAGATATTTATGCACATCCTTGTTTTCAGGCCTTTCCAAAGTAGTTCACTAATGATTACCTCTCAAACCACCTGTATGGTCAGGAGGCAAGGAAGCTATTCATACAACACCCATGGTTCAATATTGAAGTGTTCCTGAAGAGGACTAAGGATGGACGGTCAATCATCCACAGGCACTGGCCTAAAGTTACAAAGACCTTCAACATCAATGAAGGCTCAATATTCGCCTTCTGCTTCAGCAGTTTTCCAGATGAGATACATCTGTCTATGTACCGTCTATGATTCTAATTTCGAAAGGTTATAGATGTTGCATGTGAAACTTGGTCCTGGTGTAGTTGTGTAATGGGGTAGCTGAGTGCTGAAGCTATATGATGCTGTAGTCTGATGTATTTCAATTATGAAAATGAAATATATTGTGTTCTTAATATGAACTGTCAATTAAATTAATAAATGGTTTATGAATAGTCGGATAATTAGCCCGCTAATTGGGTTTTGCTATTGCAAAAGGTTGTTAAAAAAATACTATGGGCGATGACCTTAGGCAATGCACATAGTTTCTAGGAATAAACCATGTTGGATCAATGAACATTCATGTAGGACTTTCTCTTGAAAACTATTTGCATTAGGCCACCTTGCACAAACGTTTACCACATGAAAACTGTGTGTGATGGACAGCCTTTGCCACACAGTTTTTTCCACGTACCGTGTGTGATATATTCAATAATGCAAGCGATTTAACGGGAAAAATTGTGTGTGATGTACCTGCGAACGGAAACATTTTCCTTCGAGCAATTGTGTGGGATATACATATGAACGAAAACATTTAGCAGGGACTGACTGTGTGGGATGTACTTGCGACTGGAAACAATTTCGCCGTATAATTGTATTTTTAGCTCTATTGTATGTATTTCCGTATTTGAGCGCTCGCTGGTTGCACAAGACCTCATTTTGCCGAACATGTGTGCCAGAGGGCATATCCCCGATGGTTTTCTGGGTCATGTGGGAAGGACCCCCCCTATCACCCACACTCACTTGGCGACGGTTCCAGATGCCGTCACGGAAAGGGGTTTTAAACCGTTTGTTTAGGAGCTCGATGTACTAGTGATTGGTTATTTACCAGAGATGTGTCTCAGTCATGTCTACATAGTTCTCAAACCCGTAGGGTCCGCACACTTAACGTTTGGTGACGATTTGTATTATGAGTTATGTGTTCTGGTGACCAAAGTTTGTTCGAAGTCCAGGATGAGATCACGGACATGACGAGGAGTCTCGAAATGGTCGAGAGGTAAAGATCCATATATTGGAAGGTAGTATTCGGACATCGGAATGGTTTCGAGTGGTTCGTGTATTTTACCAGAGTACCGAGGGGTTACCGGAACCCCCGGGGAAGTATTGGGCCTACATGGGCCTTAGGGGAGAGAGAGGGAAGCCCGCGAGGGGTGGCGCGCACACACCTCCAAGGGAGTCCGAATAGGACAATGGGGAGGGGGTGCGGCCCCCCTTTCCCTCTCCTTCATTTTCCCCTCCTGGTAGGACTCCTAATAGGACTCCCCCCATGGCGCGCCCCTCCTGGCCGGTCGCCTCCTCCTCCCCTCCTTTATATATGGGGGCAGGGGGCACCCCATAGCACATCAATTGTTCTCTTAGCCATGTGTGGTGCCCCCCTCAATAGTTTACTCCTCCGGTCATAGCGTCGTAGTGCTTAGGCGAAGCCCTGTGCGGATCACATCACCATCACCGTCACTGCGCCGTTATGCTGACGGAACTCTCCCTCGACCCTCTACTGGATCAAGAGTTCGAGGGATGTCATCGAGCTAAACGGGTGTTGAACTCGGAGGTGCCGTACGTTCGGTACTAGATCAGTTGGATCGTCAAGACGTTCGACTACATCAACCGCATTAACCTAACGCTTCCGCTTTCGGTCTACGAGGGTACATGGACACACTCTCCCTCTCTCGTTGCTATGCATCTCCTAGGTAGATCTTGCGTGATCTTAGGAATTTTTTTGAAATTGCATGCTACGTTCCCCAACATGATGTTCAAGTATTAACTATCCAGCTCAATTTCACCAATACCTGCAACAAACTTACAATACATGACTCAAGATATCACTAGGCATGCTTCCCATTTGCTATTTTTGGTGGATGCTAACCCTGTTGTACTTAACATGCATGTCCATGTACTTACCAGGGTCATAATTGCCGATGTTGTTGTTTGCCGTCGAGGTTAGCTGCATCCCATGTCTTCCAGTATTTCACATCATTTGTGCAATTGCGGTTTGACTTCTACATTTTACTGGTTGCCTGTAGGTACACATGTTAGTGGCACTGATCCACGCTTTGACCCGAAGGAACAGCTCGCCTCCGCCGCCGCTGACTTTGGGCGGGCTCTAGCCAAGATGAAGTGCCCCAGCAACTACCTCTCAGGACTTACCAAGTATGTACTCACTAGTTCAATCTTACCAACACCAGTTGCAATTAATGGCCATGTTCTGTACGATCGATGTATTAAGCATGTTCTAGTAAAACATGCCTAACATGTTTTAGCTACTTCCCCTACCTTTTTATAGACAACTCGGCCATTCTCTCCTCTGGCAGCACCTGCCTTGTGATGTTTAACTCTGCCAATTGTATTTTTATCAGTACTAGTTTCAATGGCTATTAAGCTTGTTGCAATTAACAGTTGAATCCATTTTTAAACAGTTTTATTTCAAAGGCTACAAACTTACGAAAGGTGAATTAGGATGTTGTTAAGCCTGTTGCAATTAACAGTTGTATCCATTTTATAATCCGGCCCTTTGCTACCGTGCTACTCTATTGTAATGAAGATATCACTACCGATGATGTCATTTTATTACCATTTGCTATTTTTGGTGGATGTTAACCCTGTTGTAGTTAACATTGGCTTTCCATGTACTTACAAAGGGCTACAATGGGTGATGATGTTGTTTGCCGTCGAGGTTAGCTGCATCCCATGTCTTATACACCATCTATTCCTAAATATAAGTATTTTTAGAGATTCCAATATAGACTACATAAGGAGCAAACTGAATGAATCTAGATTCTCATCTAAACTATATCTATAATTCTATATACATCCGTATGTAGTTCATATTGAAATCTCTAAAAATACTTGTACTTAGGAATGTAGGTCGTTGTATTTTACATCATTTGTGCAATGTCAGTTTAGCTTCTAACATTTACTAGAGGCTTATAGGTACATATATGAGCGATACTGATCCACGCTTCGACCCCTTATGCGTATGGGCAATGAGATATTCATGAACAAGCGTCAAGTGAGGAAACTAAGAAAGATTGTTAGGCGAAAGAAATGGGTGATCAGAATTAAACTCTTTATTTACACTTTGTCCAAGATACCAGTGAACTTTAGGATGGTAAGTAATGTGTTGCCTTTTCCCCTTGACCACAACAAGTTACTCTATTAGACCTCAGTATCTGATATTTTTCTATTTTCAGTGGTTTCCGAAGCTATTTACTAATGATTACCTTGCAAACTACATGACCAAAGTGGAGGGAACTAAGGTCAAAGTATATAATTCATGCTACCATGATAATGCTCTAGAAGTCTTCCTGAAGGCGGTGAAGGATGGGCAGGCGATCGTCACAAGGGGTTGGAAAAAAGTTGTTCGTGCCTATGGCATGCAGGAAGGCACATTATGGGTATTCCGCTTCTTCAACACCATCAGCAGTCAAAATGATTTACACTTGTCTCTTCACCTTTACCATGTGTAAATATTGTGGTTCATCATAGTTAATTGTTGTCTAATCCTGTAATTACTGAACATATTGTACTGGCAATTTTAGTTATGGATTTGTTGTTGAACCATTGTGCTAAGAATTTGAATTGCATGTTCCATATTTCAAAATTTCCAATTCGAATAATAAATTATAGGAAAAAAATAAAAATATACATGAGTGAATAAAATACTGTGCACACGGTTAGAAAGAAAACAACGTGTGTGATGAAAAAAAGAGAACAAATGGTTCTTTGACGTGAAACGTTTGCGATGCCCGACGGACGTAAACATGGTTTCATCTCATATGCGTTTGAGATTAATGGTAATACGACAAATGTTTCAAACCAGTGTGCGTGTGTGATAGGAATATCAATCGCACACATTTATGAAAATGGACATGTAGGCATTAGTAGAGGCAGCGCACACATTTTACATTCTTAAACCGTGTGCGATAACATACCTATCACAGACATATCGGTAGATTAAATGTTGATGTCCACCTTTTTCACACGACTATAGCGGCGTAATCGTTTGGGATGTCTCTCTGATCAGAAATGTAATTTCAAGATGTAACGTGTGGGACTAGGGCGGCTTCTCATACGTTTATTCTATGGCGATCGTCAGTAGTCGCTCGCCTATCCCCAACGGTTTTTGGGTCGTGTGGGAAGTACCCCCTATCACCGTCACTCACTAGGCGATGGTTCCAAATGCCGCTGCGGAAAGGGGTTAAAAACCATCTGTATAGCACGATACGGTACCAGTGTACGCGTCCTTGGCCGCGTACTTGACGTGTTGTTCATCCAGTCTATTCACCCAGGCACTGTGCCAGGCGATCTTGTCCTTCTTGCACTCACCCTTTCTATACTTGTAGTAGGGGTCGATGATGCCCGAGGCGAGGTCAACCAGAGAGTCCAATAAGTGTTGTCGCAAGTAGTGGATTTATTTACCTTCAAGATGACTCAAGTAGATATTTATATGTACTAATTGAGACACAAATCTGTATCTTTTGTAATGTTTGAAAAAGATTTTCAGAATGAATTAGAAATTAATGTAACAAGAAAAATCTTGTTTCTACAATTGGATTGTAGAAAAGAATATTTGTGTTACAAATTTAGTGTTACTGATGAGCTATAAAAGAATTTTATAGCTTGCACCTCCTTTTTTTGAAAAGCGTCAACTTTATTAATTAGGAATAATTGTTACATCATCTGTAAGAAGGGATACAATAGTTTCCATAGGCTCCTCGATCTAGCCCCTTGCCATGGAATATTTTTGCTAGTCACTACTGCAGGATGCTGCTAACGCGACACTATGATCAGAGACACTTCGACGAAACAGTGTGCGATGCAATAATTGCAAACAGTGGTGTAAAAGAACCATCAAAAAGGTGCAAAACATTTGCGATGGCGGAGCCATCAAACATGGTTTAGATTTTAGTTGCGTGTGCGATGCAGGGCATACGGTTGAGTTCAATGAATTGTTTGCGATGAGGCGGAACAAAAGAAATGGGCAGCCAGATGAAGGCGCGTGCGATATACAGCATACGGTTCACTTGGATGAACTGTTTGTGATGAGGAGGAACAATAGAAATGGGCAGCTAGATAATGGTGTGTGCGATTGAGGGCATACGCTTCAGAAGGATTAACTGTTTGCAATTAGGCAATAGAATAGAAATGGGTCAGCCAGATCTAAGTGCCTGCGATTGATGGCATACACTTCACATGAATGAATTGTTTGAGATTAGCCACAACAAACTGAAACAGTTAGATAGATCAACGTGTGTGCGCTAGACAGGCACACACATTCTAATTAAAATAAGCGTGTGTGATGGTAATAACGAGCGCACACGGTTGTTGGAAGAAGACGTGTGCTGACATTGCCTATTGCGGTGCACCCTATGGTGCAAAAGCCACATACGCGGCCAAGAAGGCGTGCCCACGTTACGCCTTCCGGGAATAGTGCCACACTTATAACCGTCAATAAATTTTGAGCATGCATCCCGTCACATTCCAAATTACAAACTTATTCACACCGATCAAAACCTAAACGGTTTCCCACTTAGGAGCGTATTAGTACTCGGTTATAAATACTACTACTCCAAGATGACTGCACATTCCTCCTAAACTCCTCATCCACAAAAACAAATAAGTCATTCATCATTGTTCCCTTGCGTCTGCCATGGCCAGCGTAAGTTCTTGGTCGAGAGATTAACACCAGGGAGATGCGAGCATGGAAGAAGAAACACAAGAGATGTCCTGCCTCGCCGCGAACGCAACCGGCATGTCCCGCCACGTGGCCGTAGCAGCACAGAGGTCCCGCCGTGCCGTCGATGCAGCAGACTGGTCCGGCCACGCCGCAGAAGCAAAAGAGATGTCCTCCTGCGCCGCGGCGGCCTGGGAAAATGTCTCGCAGGCAGGCGAGGACTTTTACAGGCGCATGCATGCGATTGTCCATAGCCTGATGGATCAGATCTCCGGCTGGGCGAGGTTGCAGGACGACATGAAAGCCTCTTTTGAGAAGGCTACCGGCATCATCCGCCAACTAAATCAGAGCAATGCAAAGCTCCTGGCCGAGCACGACCTGCTGAGGGCAAAGATTGTCGGAAGTGGAGAGCAGTAGCAGGAGACCACTACCTTGTTGAAGAGTACCAGCGTCATCGTCGAGAAACTTATGGATGAGAATGCCATGTTGCGCATCGAGCGCAGAAGGCTAGTGGAGGAATCCGTGGATGCTCTTAAGCAGCATCTTGAGGACAAGAAAGAGCTCATCGCCGCTTGTCGTGGAGACGAGTTCCCGCGGCCTACAGCAACGCATCAAGAAAGTAGAGATCAACGAGGCAGTTCGTTGTCTTCCTTCTTCTTTTTCCCTTGTGTATTTCGAGCATTGCCGCATGTGGATTTTTTTAATTATGTTCCTAAATATGTAAGACAATTATTATCCATTGTCATCGTCCTTATATTCATCATGATTGCTATAAGTTGCAGTCCATTCTATATAGGTCCATCAGATCTTACATCAAGATCTGTGCAAAACTTTCTTTTCAGATTTCAATTTTTCTCTCTTAAATCTCAGCCTAGTGAGACATATAGGCACGCCAAAGAACAGGGGCTCGGGAGCCATTAATGGAGACATTGGGAGGGAGGTCCGTGGCGGGTAGAGGTCAAAGGGCTCTCCTCCCGATGAGCACACACAGGGTCTGATTGCACGCCTCCTGTACTCAAATAGCTACCCTGCACGACACCTCCTAGCCAATAAAAAAGGGGATGTGTGGCGGCACGTAATTGGTAAGTAGAACGCCCATGGTTTCAATAATACTTGTGTTTCTGATTTGTAACGTGACAGCACTTGTGCCAAAATGACTTTGTTCATTGTTAATGTGCGCGCCTTCACAAATCGGATAGAAAAATTACCACATCATGTTGGTGCCATGTCATGACACCATTCCAAGTTTCATGATTTTTAGGCGTGTTTTGGATTTACATGAATTAAAAAACCAAGTTTCTCAATCTTTTCGGCCAAGCCACGACGCCCAGATGTTTGAATTTCATTCCCATTTCTTGAATGGGACCTAGAAATTCACCCAAGGACACACACATGATTTTTCAACCAACTTTGGTGCACTGGAGCATGTGCTTGTAGTTCAAATTTGAATTATGCACATTAAATGCCTAGATACTCAATTAATGTATAAAAAAGGCCAAACGGACATGGAATAATTCCAAAATTTAGCATGATACTTCTATTTGGTCTAATCTACCTATGCAAAAAATTAAGGCGGGAGAACCACGAGCCTTCTTGAGGGAAGCTCCGGTTTGCAAGAAGCTTACACCAAAGCTTGTCCCAATTCGGCCAAAAATTTACCGCGGCATGTTGGTGCCATGTCATGACACCGTGCCAAGTTTCATAATTTTCAGGAGTGTTTTGGATTTACAGGAATTAAAAAACCAAGTTTCTCAATCTTTACGGCTGAGGCACGATACCCAGATGTTTGAATTCATTCCCATTTCTTGCATGGGACCTAGAAATTCACCCCAAGGACACACATGTGATTTTTCAACCAACTTTGGTGCACTGGAGCATGTGCTTGTTGTTCAAATTTGAATTATGTACATTAAATGCCCAAAACTCAATTAATGTATAAAAAGGTTAAACGAATCCAGAATAATTCCAAAATTTAGCACGATACTTCTATTTGGTCTAATCCGCCTGTGTAAAAAATTTAAGGAGGGAGAAGGCAGTGTACGTATGTCGTTTCGCATACGGAGGTGACATGTTCCCTCTCGGAACCATGAGCCTTTTTGAGGAAAGCTCCGGTTTGCAAGAAGCTTACACCAAAGCTTGTCCCTATTCGGCCAAAAAAATTACCGCAACATGTTGGTGCCATGTCATGACACCATGCCAAGTTTCATGATTTTCACACGTGTTTTGGATTTACAGGAACTAAAAAACAAAGTTTCTCAATCTTACCGATCGAGCCACGATGCCCAGATGTTTGAATTTCATTCCCACTTCTTGCATGGGACCAAGAAATTCACCCGAGGACACACATGTGATTTTTGAACCAACTTTGGTGCACTGGAGGATGTGTGAAAGTGCGTTATATCGACTAGAGGGGGTGAATAGGCAATTTTTATGAAATTCTTCAATGAGGAATTTGCCGGTGAGGAAATTCCTTAGCGAAGAACTACTAGTAGCGGAATGAGTACTCAAAAGTAAACATAACAGGATACAAGCATAGTCATCATGATGAAATGAAGACAGGCACAGAGTACAGGAAGCGTAATCACAGGATAACACAGGATGAAGACAAACAGACTGAAGAAATTGAACTAAGGAAATTTGAGAAAGTCTTCAGTCAAAGTCTTCAAACACAGATATGAACAAACACACAACACAGTTATGAGGAAATGAAAGAGTTGAGGAAATAGAACCAGTAAGCTTGGTGAAGACAAAGATTTGGTAGACCAGTTCCAACTGTTGTCTCAGTTGTACGTCTGGTTGGAGCGGCTGAGTATTTAAACTCGAGGACACATAGTCCCGGACACCCAGTCAAGGACACTTAGTCCAAGACACCCAGTCCTCATCGTTTTCTCCTTGAACTAAGGTCACACAGACCTCGTCCAATCACTCGTGGTAAGTCTTCAGGCGACTTCCAAACCTTCACAAACTTGGTCACCTGGTGATCCACAATTCCTCTTGGATGCTCTAGACCATGACGCCTAACCGTCTCGAAGAAGCACAGTCTTCAAAGGTAACAAGCGTCGGATCCACTCAGGATCAATCTCTTCAGTGATGCTCAATCACTTGGGGTTTGTAGGTGTTTGGGTTTTGGGTTTTTGGTTTTTCCTCAATTGATGATTTTCGCTCAAAGTCCTCAGAGGATGGGTTGCTCTCAAATGACAAGTGTCAGTTTCTCTCGGAGCAGCCAACCAGCTAGTGGTTGTAGGGGGCGGCTATTTATAGCCTAGGGAGCAGCCCGACATGATAAGACATAAATGCCCTTCAATGATATGGCCGTTAGGTGGATAGATATTTTGGGACAGCTAGCGCATAGCACAACAACGGTCGGAATTTTGAGTAGCAAAATCCTTAGGGCTATCATGTTCCTCACTGTCTAGGCAATCCGCACTGGCGAATTCCTAACTCCTCAGTCAGGACAAATTCCTCAGAGACCAGAAGAACTTCGTCTCTGTCACTGAAGAAATTGACTGAACTGTATGAGATTTCCAATGGCTTCACTCGAAGGGATTGGTAGATGTAGGATTTTGAGTTGAGCATCACATGGAAATTTTTCCTTAGTATTTCCTCGACCCCCTTTAACAGTACGGTGTTTCCTATGACTCAAGAAAGAGAAAAATAAAACTATGAAAACGAAAGTCTTCAAGCTTCATATTCCTCGCATGAATATCAAGTCTTCACGGACACACCAATTTCTTCACTTTCAAAGTCTTCATGAAAGTCTTCAGAAATACCAAAATCTTCAGTCAAAGATATTCATTTTTAGGGGTCGACTTTTCCTGTAAATATCAAACTCCTCAAAGACTTATAGACCTGTGTACACTCACAAATGCATTAGTCCCTTAACCTATAAGTCTTCAATACACCAAAATCACTAATGGGCACTAGCTGCACTTACAATCTCCCCCTTTTTGGTGATTGATGACAATATAAGTTAAGTTTTCAATGGGGATAAATCATATGAAGTGTAACTAGTGATATTGAGGAATTTGATTGCAAGATATAAAAGAACTCCCCCTGAAGAGGTGCATAGTGAGGAATTTGCTTTTGAAGCAATGCACACTTGAAGAGTTGAATCATGGAGATCTCCCCCTGTATCTTGTAATTCATACACGCATTTAACATATAATAAGAATTTGAAATGCATGATGAAATATGGTGCCTGATGAAATTCAGCATGCATGCAATAATATTAACGAGGAATAAGCATGCAGAATAGTGCATCAAAAGTATCAGAGCACAGTGCATCAAAAGTATCAGAGCACAGTGCATCAAAAGTATCAGAGCACAGTGCATCAAAAGTATCAGAGCACCATCGGGTTTAAGATTACAACTCGATCCAATAAAGTTTTAGAAGAACGAGAGTTGTAACTTAGCAAAAAAACGCCCATATAGTAGACCCGCTTGAAGACTAACCCATATTTCTCCCCCTTTGTCATTGAATGACCAAAAGGATCGAAAATGAGGACTAACGCCCCTGAAGATAATCATGTTGATGAAGGAGCGCCAGCGTTGTTGGGGTCGTTTGTTGATGTAGGGCCTACTGCAGTGTCGTCCAAATCTTCATGTTCACCAGTATCGCGCGATGAAGAAAATGAGCTGGCCACCAGAGAAGGAACCTGGACCTTCTTGAATTTCTTGGGTGGAGGTGCAGACCAGTCAAAATCTTCTTTGAGACCCATGTTCTTCAGATCTTCTTCACCATACAGATGTGATAGGATTGCCCAGGTGCGACCGAAGACTTGATGGAGGTAGTAGTGGTTTTTCTTCACTGCATTGTGTGTGGCAGTCATGTTGTGAAGAAGTGAACCAAACTGACGCTTAACCCATTTGTGATTTTGATCCACCTTCTGGTGAAGACTAAGTAGAAGTTCACGGTCAGTCATCACGCGCGGAGCAATGGCTTGAGGTGTGGACTTAGGTGCATTGGCAGAGTCATGTGTGGCAGAGTCATCATTGGTGGAATAAGATGCAGCTTTGAGAAACTGGCCATCCAATGGACGAATGCCTTCATCTATTACAGCTGGTGCCTTGCCCTTTCCATCAACTGAGGAATATGTCTGCTTGAGGACTTCAATGGGGGTAAGTAGCTGAGGTACTTGGTGCAGCTGAGGAACTAGCTGAGACACCTGAGGCAATGGAGATGTCGGGAGTCCTTTGGCACGAGGCGAGATGCACATGTGTTGAGGATTTGGTCGGAACAGCTGAAGGCTTTGGCGGAGGAGCTGAGGACTTTGGAGGAACAGGAGCACCATGAGGAATTTGTCGTGAGGGCTTTGATGATTCTGGCCGTGAGGGCATTGCTGAGGAGCTTGGCCTTGAGGGCATTGTTGGTGAAGCACTTGGCTTGCGCGCAGGCTTCTTAGACATAGACTTCTTTGGCTTGACAGCACAGGCCTCAGCAGAGTCTTCATTGAATTTCCTCACTGCTTCTCTGGCTTTCTTAGCCAGCTTGGCTTGGCGCTTGGCCCATTCATCAGGGTAGTCCTCACCGCGCTTGAGGCTGGTGGGATCTGCTATTTGGCCAGGTGCCAATGGAGCTCTTGGGCATGGAGGATTGAGTGTGAATTTCTTCATGTACTTAGGAGTGACATATCTGTACTCCCTCCATTCTCTTGCCCGTCTCCTTTCTATCCTCTGTTTGCGCACTTTGTGCTCATTCTTGGTTTCCTCAGTAGGTGTGTAGTACCTAGCATATATGTCATCAGGGATCTCAAATGTTGTATTTACCTTAGGCCTCTTTCCTCCCTTCTGTGGCCTTTTACCATCAATCATTTTCTTCAGTTGAGGAATTTGAACAATCGAATTCTCTGAAGAAGTATGTAACTTTTCTTCGAGGAACGCCTGGATGAAGAACACGATGAACTGGAGTGAGGAGATATGAAGTTCGTCTGTGCAGATCTTCCACGCCCTAACTTGGCGGAGGAACACAGCTACGGCGGCGGCGGAGTGAAGATGTCTGCGGTCGGTGCGAGTACGTCGGCGACGAGGTCGAGGCAGTGAAGCTCTTCCTCACCGGCGGCGATGAAGTAGCGGCGGCGCTAGGGTTTGAGAAGCTCGAGCTGGGGAAAGAGGTCGAGCGGAGTAAAAGAAGTGAGGAAGGGAAGGAGGGGTATTTATAGCCACGGTGAAAAACTGCTCGCCCGAGGAAATTGGACGAACGTGCCCCTGACCCTTCTCATTCGCATGACATGTGTCACCCACGTAGTGAGAGGTGGAGATCGTGTTAGATCATGGGTGAGTGGATAAGTGTATCGTGGGATGCGGAACGGTTTGAGCGGCAAAGCCGAAAATTTAGATAAGATAGGTTTTAAAGTTCCGTTCGCAATTTCTTCAGCTGACAAGGACAAAGTGAAGATTTTGAACGAGTTTCAAATAGAACACACATGAATAACTTGTGAACAGATTGGGTTGAGTATAGCATAGAGGGGAAGGGTCCGATCACATTCACTTAGCAGAAAACCAACTTGAAGAAATAGCAATAAGTGAATGATGTAGAAGACATAAACTCATATATATATATATATATATATATATATATATATAGCCAATGAAGAAAAACGACGAAAACAGTGAAGACTATGCAAAGTTGAAGAATATGAATAATTTGAGGAATTTCAACTTTTGGTGGTGGCGTGACCCACCGTATAAGAATGATGATTTCAGACACCGCGTACAATTATCGTAGGGTTCTGAGAATCAAATTCTTCATTAATTTCTTCACACTAAGAGTGTCATTCTTCATTGATTGAAGAAAAACGTTTCTTCATGTGTTGCACATCTAAGTCATCAATTTTGCATAAGTGTTAGGATGAGTGTCCTTTTCAAAGAACATTCGAAGATTCTAGGATATTTAGCTCACACCGGAACTTGTTAAATCTCTTCTAATCCAAGGGCCTTGTGAATATATCGGCTAGCTGTTCTTCAGTCTTCACATGCTCAATAGAAATGTCGCCCTTCAACACATGATCACGAAGAAAATGATGACGAATCTGAATGTGCTTTGTCTTCGAGTGCTGAACTGGGTTGTGAGCAATCTTGATGGCACTCTCATTGTCATAGAGGAGAGGCACATTCTTCATGTTGACGTCGTAGTCCTTGAGAGTTTGCTTCATCCATAGCAATTGGGCACAGCAAGAACCAGCGGCAATGTACTCAGCTTCAGTAGTAGATAGTGATACACAATTTTTTTTCTTCGAGGACCAACGGACCAAAGATCGTCCGAGGAAATGACATGTACCAGATATTGACTTGCGATCCACACGATCACCAGCATAGTCAGAGTCAGAATATCCAACAAGATCAAAAGCCGAGCCCTTGGGGTACCATAATCCAAGTGTTGGTGTGTGAGCTAGATATCGAAGAATATGCTTCACAGCCTTATGGTGTGATTCCTTCGGTTCAGCTTGAAATCGAGCACACATGCAAACACTAAGCATTATATCTGGCCTAGATGCACATAAGTACAATAAGAAACCTATCATGGAGCGGTATACCTTATGATCGAAGTCAATACCATTTTCATCAGTGCACAAATGGCCATTTGTGGGCATAGGAATTTTGACGCCTTTGCAATCTTGCATGCCAAACTTCCTCAGTGCATCCTTGAGGTATTTCTCCTGAGAGATGAATATGCCATTGTGTTGTTGACGAATTTGAAGACCTAAGAAGAATTTCAACTCTCCCATCCTAGACATTTGATATTCTTCACTCATCATATAGGCAAATTCATCACTATAACGTTGGTCAGTACAGCCAAAGATAATATCATCAATATATATTTGGCACACAAACAATTCACTATCATAAGATTTAGTGAAAAGAGTAGGGTCGAGTGAACCTGGTTTGAAGCCTTTCTTCATGAGGAGTTCCTTCAAGGTATCATACCAAGCCTGTGGGGCCTGCTTGAGGCCATAGAGGGCCTTGTTGAGTCTAAAGACTTTGTCAGGATTCTTTGGATCTTCAAAACCTGGGGGTTGAGCAACATATACTTCTTCCTCAAGCTTACCATTGAGGAATGCACTTTTCACATCCATTTGATATAAAGTGATATCATGATGGTTAGCATAAGCAAGTAATATGCGAATAGCCTCAAGTCTAGCAACAGGTGCAAAAGTTTCATCTAAATCAATTCCTTCAACCTGTGTGTAGCCTTGAGCTAAAAGCCATGCCTTATTCCTCGCCACAAGGCCATTTTCATCTTGCTTTTTGCGGTAGATCCACTTTGTGCCGATGATATTGTGCTAGCGAGGATCTGGACGTTTGACCAGTTCCCGGACATTGTTGAGCTCGAACTGATGTAATTCTTCTTGCATGACCTGAATCCACTCAGGCTCCAAAAATGCTTCATCTACCTTAGTGGGCTCTGTAATAGAGACAAAAGCATACTGCCCACAAAAGTTAGACAAATGTGAAGCTTTTGAGCGTGTGAGAGGACCTGGCGCTTTGATGTCATTGATGATCTTTTCAACTTGCACTTCTTTTGCAATGCGAGGATGAGCTGGTTGTCGTTGAAGAGTTTGATCAGCATTTTCTTCAGCATCATTTTCTTCAGCATTTTCTTCAGGTGCATTAGCTCGACGTTCTTCATGTTCTGGAATGAATTCTTCAGCAGATTCTTTAGTAGGAATGACATCCTCAGTAGCCTTGAACTTGATAGTTTCCTTAGGTGCTGGTTCATCTATCACAGTAGGTAGGTGCTCTCTTTGCGAGCCATTAGTTTCATCGAACCGCACATCTACAGTTTCAACAACTTTGTGAAGAACGTTGTTGAAGACTCTGTAGGTGTGCGAGTCCTTTCCGTAACCAAGCATAAAACCTTCATGTGCTTTCGGTGCAAATTTTGAGTTGTGATGAGGATCTGTAATCCAACATTTAGCACCGAAGACTTTGAAATAACTTACATTGGGTTTCTTATCAGTGAGAAGTTCATAGGCAGTCTTTTTGAAGAATTTGTGAAGATATACTTTGTTGATGATGTGGCACGCAGTATCAATTACCTCGGTCCAGAAATGACGAGGTGTTTTGTATTCATCAAGCATAGTGCGAGCCATCTCAGCAAGAGTCCTGTTCTTGCGCTCCACGACGCCATTTTGCTGAGGAGTGTAAGGAGCAGATAACTCATGAGTAATACCAAGTTCATCGAGATAGTCATCGAGACCAGAATTCTTGAACTCAGTGCCATTGTCACTTTCTGATGTGCTTGATCTTCACACCAAAGTTGGTTGAAGCCCTTGAGGAAAATCGTTTGAAGACTTCCTGCACTTCATGTTTGTAAGTAACAAGGTGTACCCATGTGTAGCGAGAATAATCATCAACAATAACAAAGCCATATTGAGATGCTTCATTTGAAATAGCAGAATAATGATTAGGACCAAAGAGATCCATGTGAAGCAATTCAAATGGGTGAGTGGTGGTCATGATAGTCTTCGCTGGATGCTTGGCCTTCGTCATCTTCCCAGCTTCACAGGCTCCGCATAGGTAATCCTTGAGGAATTTGACATTCTCGAGGCCAATGACATGCTTCTTCTTCGCAAGCATGTGCAAATTCCTCATGCCTGCATGACCAAGTCGTCGATGCCAGAGCCAGCCTTCTGAAGCTTTTGCAAGTAAGCACACGGCTGGTTGTTGTCCTGTAGAGAAATCAACAATATACAGGTCTCCTCTCCTAAAGCCTTCGAAGACTTTGGAATTGTCAGCTTCCATAACCACAACACAACGGTACTTGCCAAAGACAACAACCACATCAAGATCACAAAGCATTGAGACAGACATAAGGTTGTATCCTAAGGACTCAACAAGCATGACTTTGTCCATGTGTCGATCCTTTGTAATCGCAACCTTACCTAGACCCAATACCTGACTTTTGCCTTTGTCAGCAAAGATGATATGCTTCAGATGCGACGGAGATAACGGAGCATCCATCAATAGATTCTTGTCACTAGTCATGTGGTTTGTACATCCACTATCGAGGACCCACTCAGTGGCTTTGGGTTGATCATCCTGCAGACGAATTAGTGCAGCTTACAAACTCATATACTTCATCAGTGAAGAATATGGCATCAATTCATCAGATCAATTTTATCAAGTAAAAGAACTGATAAAGCAATATGAGGACATGAGAAATGAAAGTTCATTTCTTCATGATTAGCCTGCGTCCTATCAGGCATGCTCAGGTCTCCAGCTAATTCTTCAGACGATTACGTGCGTCTGGAGACCTGACCCTGCAGAAGAGATTAGTTCTTTTTCTTCACCACCCACATCTGAAGGGGTGGCAAAGAGTTCATCCTTCTGCGAGCTCCATACGAAAAGGATGGCATAGAAGCCAGTCCATTTCGTTTCACATAAGAGGGGTTAGAGTAAGCGTAAGAGTATGCAGAGAAATTCTTCGAGGACTTATGGACATAATGATTTGAAGAATAATGCACATATCCATAATCCTTAGATCTTCCCTGCAAAACAGATGGGTTAGCACGATGATGTTCATATGAGGACTTTGATCCATATGAGGAATTTGGTCCATATGAAAAATTTGATCTGGGGTTCCTATTCTTCACAGGTGGCGTCATGATGACATTCACCTGAAGATTTTCAAGGCATCTTTTGGGAACCTAGATTTTCTTCATAGGGGAGCCGTTCCTGCAGTTAGTGCCAACATATCTAGCAAATACTTCACCATTCTGATTTTTGAATAGCTTATAGTTGGAGTCAATTGACTCATCATCAGAATGAGGAGATTCACATGCAAATCCAGATAAGTTAGATGGATCAACTGGAGGTCCCTTTGTAGCAACCCATGTAGTTTTGGGGTACTACTCAGGCTTCCAATATGTACCATCAGCACTGAGTTTCCTCTCAAAGGCGATACCCTCTTTCCTAGGGTTCCTGTTGAGGATCTGCTTTTTAAGCACATCACAAAGAGCCTGATGCCCTTTGAGGCTTTTGTACATGCCTGTCGTGTACAATTCCTTCAGCCCTGCATCGTTAGTGATACTAGCAATGTCCTCAGATGAGGAATTAGTGATAGCAGAGGCATGTGAAGAATTTGAAACATTAGCAGCATTTGAACATTCAGGTGAAGAATTAGCAGATTCACGTTCAATGCACTTCAAGCATGGAGGAACAAATTCTTCCTGAGAAGCGCTGATTTGTTGAGCAAGTAATGAATCGCGCTCCTTCTGAAGATCTTCATAACTCACTCTTAGCTTTTCAAGATCTTGCTTTCTTTGAAGAAATTCATAAGAAAGCTTCTCATGATCGGATAAGAGAGTGTTATGTTGATCTTGAAGGGTGTCATACTTAGTATGAAGTCTCTGAAGACTTTCAGCCAAAGCTTCTGATTGATCCATTTCTTCACACAACATATCATCGCTCTTGTTTATCATATAGTGAGCTCTTTCCAAAGCTCTTTGTTGTTTAGTAGCAAGGGAAGCAAGTTTGACATAGCTGGGTCCAAATTCATCACCAGATTCATCATCACTGGACTCAGATAGGTAGCATTCAGTTACCTCAGCATATTTTGCCATAAGGCATGATGCAGAAGATGATGATTCTGGTTAGAATGTCATTTTTTTGAGAGATTCCTTGAAGTCCTCAAACCAAGGATCAACACAAGTTCGATGACCTTCATAGACCTCAGAGAGACGGTCCCAGATGAGCTTCGCATGATCAAGATGCATGACATTCCTGAACTGATTCTGTGACTGACTAGAGCAGATGACATCCTTCGCCGTGAGGTTGAGAAGAGTATACTTGCAAATGTCATCATCTTCCGCCATCTTGCACAGATCAGTCAGGCCAATCTCAGTGACGGTTCACAACTCGATGTTCATCACCATGAGGCGTTTCTTCATCATGGCCTTCCACTTGGGATACTCATGCCCGTCAAAGATGGGGCATGTCACCTTCGTCATACCTGCGGTCGACATAACTAAAACTCCAGGCGGTTAAACCAAAATCACACAGAACAAGGGAGTACCTTGCTCTGATACCAATTGAAAGTGTGTTATATCGACTAGAGGGGGGTGAATAGGCGATTTTTATGAAATTCTTCACTGAGGAATTTTCCAGTGAGGAAATTCCTTAGCGAAGAACTACTAGCAGCGGAATGAGTACTCAAAAGTAAACATAACAGAGTACAAGCATAGTCATCATGATGAAATGAAGATAGGCACAGAGTACAGGAAGCGTAATCACAGGATAACACAGGATGAAGACAAACAGACTGAAGAAATTGAACTGAGGAAATTTGAGAAAGTCTTCAGTCAAAGTCTTCAAACACAGATATGAACAAACACACAACACAGTTATGAGGAAATGAAAGAGTTGAGGAAATAGAACCAGTAAGCTTGGTGAAGACAAAGATTTGGTAGACCAGTTCCAACTGTTGTCTCAGTTGTACGTCTGGTTGGAGCGGCTGAGTATTTAAACTCGAGGACACACAGTCCCGGACACCCAGTCAAGGACACTTAGTCCAAGACACCCAGTCAAGGACACTTAGTCCAAGACACCCAGTCCTCACCGTATTCTCCTTGAACTAAGGTCACATAGACCTCGTCCAATCACTCGTGGTAAGTCTTCAAGCGACTTCCAAACCTTCACAAACTTGGTCACCTGGCAATCCACAATTCCTCTTGGATGCTCTAGACCATGACGCCTAACCGTCTGGAAGAAGCACAGTCTTCAAAGGTAACAAGCGTCGGATCCACTCAGGATCAATCTCTTCAGTGATGCTCAATCACTTGGGGTTTGTAGGTGTTTGGGTTTTGGGTTTTTGGTTTTTCCTCACTTGATGATTTTCGCTCAAAGTCCTCAGAGGATGGGTTGCTCTCAAATGACAAGTGTCAGTTTCTCTCGGAGCAGCCGACCAGCTAGTGGTTGTAGGGGGCGGCTATTTATAGCCTAGGGAGCAGCCCGACATGATAAGACATAAATGCCCTTCAATGATATGACCATTAGGTGGATAGATATTTTGGGACAGCTGGCGCATAGCACAACAACGGTCGGAATTTCGAGTAGCAAAATCCTTAGGGCTATCATGTTCCTCACTGTGTACGCAATCCGCACTGGCGAATTCCTAACTCCTCGGTCAGGACAAATTCCTCAGAGACCAGAAGAACTTCGTCTCTGTCACTGAAGAAATTGACTGAACTGTATGAGATTTCCAATGGCTTCACACGAAGGGATTGGTAGATGTAGGATTTTGAGTTGAGCATCACATGGAAAATTTTCCATAGTATTTCCTCGACCCCCTTTAATAGTACGGTGTTTCATATGAGTCAAGAAATAGAAAAACAAAACTATGAAAACGAAAGTCTTCAAGCTTCATATTCCTCGCATGAATATCAAGTCTTCACGGACACACCAATTTCTTCACTTTCAAAGTCTTCATGAAAGTCTTCAGAAATACCAAAATCTTCAGTCGAAGATATTCATTTTAGGGGTCGACTTTTCCTGTAAATATCAAACTCCTCATAGACTTATAGACCTGTGTACACTCAAAAACGCATTAGTCCCTTAACCTATAAGTCTTCAATACACCAAAATCACTAAGGGGCACTAGATGCACTTACATGTGCTTGTAGTTCAAATTTGATTATGCACATTAAATTCCCAGAAACTCAATTGAAGTATAAAAAAGGCCAAACGAACCCGGAATAATTCCAAAATTTAGCACGATACTTCTATTTGGTCTAATCTGCCTGTGTAAAAAAATTAAGGCGGGAGAAGGCAGTGTACGTATGTCATTTCGCACACGCAGGTGACACGTTCCCTCTCGGAACCACGAGCCTTCGTGCGAGAAGCTCCGGTTTGCAAGAAGTTTACACCAAAGCTTGTCCCAATTCAGCCAAAAAAATTACGCAGCATGTTGGTGCCATGTCATCACACCATGCCAAGTTCCATGATTTTCAGGCGTGTTTTGGATTTACAGGAATTAAAAAACCAAGTTTCTCAATCTTTCCGGCCGAGCCACGACGCCGAGATGTTTGAATTTCATTCCCATTTCTTGCATGGGACCTAGAAATTCACCCAATGACAGACATGTGATTTTTCAACCAACTTTGGTGCACTGGAGCATGTGCTTGTAGTTCAAATTTGAATTATGCACATTAAATGCCCAGAAACTCAATTAATGTATAAAAAACGAACAAACAAACCCAGAATAATTCCAAAATTTAGCACGATACTTCTATTGGGTCTATTCTACCTGTGTAAAAAAATTAAGGCAGGAGAAGGCAGTGTACGTATGTCATTTCGCACACGGAGGTGACACCTTCCCTCTCGAAACCACGAGCCTTCTTGAGGGAAGCTCTGGTTTGCAAGAAGTTTACACCAAAGCTTGTCCCAATTCGGCCAAAAAAATTACCGCGACATGTTGGTGCCATGTCATGACACCATGCCAAGTTTCATGATTTTCAGGCGTGTTTTGGATTTATGGGAATTAAAAAATGTAGTTTCTCAATCTCTCCGGCCGAGCCACGACACCGAGATGTTTGAATTTCATTCCCATTTCTTGCATGAGACCTATAAATTCACCCAAAGACACACATGTGATTTTTCAACCATCTTTGGTGCACTGGAGCATGTGCTTGTAGTTCAAATTTGAATTATGCACATTAAATGCCTAGAAACTCAATTAATGCATAAAAATGCCAAACGAACCCGAAATAATTCCAAATTTAAACATGACACTCATGTACTAGTTGCATGATCACTGTACGTAAATGTTCTAGCAATTAAAACACCATCCTTTCCCTCTGTAACACCATTTTGTCTTTCAAAACATAATGAAAAAATTAGGTATACCACAAATAGTTCACTAGAAAGAATCATGTGGGATGCGACATAAAATATCTTGGCGCACTGTCTTGTCTGGTTTACGCAGGAAGCTTCCTCGTCTATAGTCCACTGCCCCCACTTGAACTACACTTATGCACCAGTTTCTCGCGGCACCAGCGAAACTTTTTTGCCACCACGGAAATATCTATGTCCCCGCCACCTCCCTCCCACCAAAAGATACATTTACACTGTTCCTCCTTGCTTTTCAAGTGCAAACCTTCACTACTGTTTACTGGCCTCACTGGCTACCCTTCTTCTTGCAGCGCCACCTCCTCACCGACGACCCTTCTTCTTGCAACGCCGCCTCCTTGCCGGCGAACCTTCTTCTTGTTGCGGGCCTCCTCGCCGCCGACCCTTCTTCTTGTTGCGCGGCCTCGTCGATATGCTCAGGTAATCGACACCCCACCCACACCATCCTCCTCCTTTCCTTTCCCGTCCCACATGCCCCGACCAACGACGCTACATCTTCCGCCAAAATCACTGTCCCCCTCCTCCAATTAAGCGCCGCCCACAGTCATTTTGCATGCAGTATAATGTGGAGCTCAGTAGCATGCGGCCACACACGCGCATGAGGTCGCTATGGCTGCCATGCGTTCCGACCGCTAGATCTTGGAGGAGCACCTCGTCTTCGAGGCCACCGTCGGCACCACCACGCAGTTGCCTACTTTAAAATACAATTCATGCTATTTTATCGAGGCCACCGCCAGTGCCTTCTAGTGATTTGTCCTCTATAATGTTAATATGCAATCTAATGTTCAATTAACACTTTGGTCCAACAATTGCTACATTTCGTAGTACCATTCTCAAGCATTCTTTGTTTTCTTAACTGTCTTATCTTCTAGTACATGTTTCTATTCTGCAATGTCATGCTTAGTTAACTATTTTGGTTCATTTGGTCTGCTGTCCATTTAATTGTTTGGTTCAATTCTGCAATTTGATCTTCATTTGTTTTGGGTACAAATTTATATTGTTATGCATGTGACACCACTCGAATTTGGTTGTACTCAATATATATTCTACTTATAGTATGGCAACTCTTAGTTAACCTGATCAAGATCTTTCCTTATGTGTGTTGCAGGGAAACAATGGGAGACACTGTGGTTTACCATCGAGGTTTGTTCAAGCATGGTCCTTTGGCTAATAGCACATTATTGTGCAGTTGCAGGAAACATTCTAATTTTTAGATTTCTTACAATTTGGTCTTGCACATGTAGATCCTGTTGTCAGAGGCTTAGACCCACTGTTCAACCTATTTTGCATATGGGAAAATGAGATGCCCATGAATATCAGTCAAGTCAAGAAACTCAGAAAGATTGTTAGGATCAAGAAACTTGCGACGAATAACAGCAAGATCTTTGTTTGCACAACGAAGAAGACATGAATCAACTATAGGATGGTACTAACTCTTTTACCTTGTTTTTACCCCTTGTGCCATTTCAAAATTTATAACAGCGATTTATGCATATCTTTGTTTACAGTACTTTTCAAAGTAGTTCACCGATGATTACCTCTCAAACCACCTGCATGGTCAAGAGGCGAGGAAGGTATTCATTCAACACCCACGGTACAATATTGAAGTATTGCTGAAGAGGATGAAGGTTGGGCGGGCAATTATCCATAGCCACTGGCCTAAAGTTGCAAGGACATTCAACATCACTGAAGGCTCAATATTTGCCTTCTGCTTCTGTAGTTTCCCGGATGAGATTCATCTCTCTATTTACTATGTATGATGGTACTTTCCAAAGGTTTTTGATGTTGCATGTGAAACTTGGTGTTGTTGTGTATTGGCGTAACTGAGTGCCGAAGCTATCTGATGTAATTCAATTGTGAAAGCCTGGTTGTTGTTATATGGATATGAAATATCTAGTGTGTTTTATAAGAAATATCAATTTCATTAGTACATGGATTATCAATAATAGGCTAATTACCCTGCTTATTGGGGTTTTCTATTGCAGACGGTTACTCAGACAGCACCGTGGGCAATGAACTCAAACAACCCGCACAGTTTCTAGAAAGTAGGTGTGTTCGATTAACTAACAGTCACACACGGCTTCCGGCAACGAACTGCTTGCGTTAGGCCACCTTGCACAAACGTTTCCACACAAAGCACTGTGTGTGATATACATACGAACGGAAATGATTTTCTAGGATTCACCGTGTGAGATGTACATATGAGTGGAAGTAATTGGGTGTTGATGCCCCGCCAGATCACACACGAGCTCATTTTACCCCAGCCAGTGAGCCAGGAGGGCCTATCCCCGATGGTTTCTGGGTCGTGTGGGAAGGACTCCCCTATCACCCACTCTCACTTGGCGACGGTTCCAAACATCGTCGCGGAAAGGGGTTAAAAACCGTTTGTATAGCACGCTGATGTACAGTGAGTCGAGCAAGCTCATAGAAACACTATTGCGAGTAGAATGTTTTGAGTAGATGTAATCAAGTTATGTATGACATGGTGAGATAGAAGATGCCATTGATTGTTCCACCAATCTACTTTTAATGTGATGCTTTAGAGACTATGGCTTTTGCACTGAAAAGTGCACCATCAAATTTGTGGAAATAAGTGCTACTTCGTAGGTTATCCCAAAAGGTTGGGTTTTCCTCTATCACTACATCGAGGCAAAGTATTTTGTCATAGAGTGCGGAAATTTCGAAGAAAATGTTTTTTGCAAAAGGTGAGTGGGAGGAAAGTGTAATTCGACGAGATTGCAGAATCTTCGTGATCAAGTCAAAGAAAAGAAACACTAGAAGTGGTTCTAAAATTTCTTACCGCGACTGATACAGAAGCCTCTACATAGGATATAGAGACTTCGGTCGAATATGCAGCTGAACTATATAGGTTGGAAAATTTGTATAGGCCTTCGGGGTATGCAGGCAAAATATTGTTGAAACAAACCATGAACCTATAATACACAGAGAAGCATTGATGGGCCCTGACTCCGGAATTGGCTATACGCCAAAATAATCCGAGATAGTATCGAGGCACATAATTCAAGTTTAGAACTTGATAGACCCTCTGCAAGACTTAAAGTCTAAAGTGTAGTGATGGATCTATAAATTGACAAAGATAAAAATGTTTTATAATGCTTAACTTGTTGGAAATAGTTTTTGACAAGATCAACGAGTTGATTATGAAGAGTTTGTCTCATCATAATAATACTTAAATTCAATTCAAAATAAACTAGAAATTACTAAATATTTCAGTTATGGGATATAACAGATGGATGTCGAAATGATTCTCACGAGATGGAAATAGAACCAAGGATGTATATTTGATATGGTCCAAGGTAATTTTGCTGATCCATAGGATGCTAGTAAGTGTGCAAACTTCAAGAGATCCAGTAATGATCTGAAGCATGCATAGTGGAGTTGGAATCTTTGTTTTTGATGAATTAATCAAATAATATGATTTAATTGATAGAAACAAAGATTCTTATATTTAGAAGAAAGTAAGTGGGAGCATGATAATATTTCTAAACACTATGTTGATGACACATTATTGATTGGAAATTATATAAATTCTTGACACGGATTAAGACTTTATTGAAAATAGTTTTTCAGTAAAGTACTTCGGCAATATAGTCCTTGTATTAGATATAATAATCTATGGAGATAGTATTGTCTAATCGGGCATAGCCAAAATACATATTGACAAAAGTACTAAAGCAGTTTAGTATGAAAAATGTCAAGAAGAGTTTTCTTGTCAAAGTCACATGGAAGGAGTTCTTAGCAAGAATTAGTATCATGAAATACTAGATTTTAATCACACTTGTGTTAATTCCATGGTATGTAAATAACCATATATGTCCAAGTACTCGTAGTAAATTGTGAGTAAAGTTACCAGAATGGTCAAATTGTTGATCACAGGACAACAGTGAAAATATCGTTAAGTATTAACGACATGTTTATCGCATATGGAGAGAATGAAGAGATTGTTGTAAGGAGTTACATCAACACATGCTTGATGTAAGTAGTACATCAACAAAAATCTTCAATTGGTGCTCCAAGCAAATTTCATTTTAAATGATTTATGGTGGCACAGTAAATAGGAATTAGTCCAAGAAAGTTACTGTGGTGAATTATATAAGAGAAAGTTAAGTATATTATCTCTTTAGAAGCAACAATAGACGATCATCAATCAAAGGTTCACTTATGAACTTGGTATGGTTTCTAGATGATTGTGCAAAAAGAACACTGTTCTCAAATATTGGTTTTGTAGGTCAATCTAAGGAATCGAAGGTCTTACGATGATTCAATATATACAAACCTTGTTTCAAATAAATAATGAATTTAGGTGAAAGCATAACGGATGCACGGAAATGCAAATGATACACACGAATCTGAAGTTGTCAGATTCGATAGGACGAAGTCTATACCACAAGCAAAGCATGGACTGACACTGGAGTGCCATTGGTGTAAAAGTTAAAAAAATGCTAACTAGATTATTGACTCTCGTGCAAGTGGGAGACTGTTGGAAATATGCCCTAGAGGCAATAATAGTTGTATTATTATATTTCCAGCTTCATAGTTAATAGTTTATATTCTATGCTATAACGGTTAGGATCCTAGAATATGCGATTCGATGGAAAACTCATATGCACGTGTGGAATGATAAACGGTAAATAAAAGGTTCCAAGTCTTGCCTCTAAGACTAGCTGAAGTGTTGTTGGTGATCATGTTTTCGGATCTTAGGATAACGTTAAGTGTAACAATAGTCCTAAAACAACATTGCGATTATGACGTTGGAAGAACAATCATATCGAATCGATGATACGTCTCCAACGTATCTATAATTTTTTATTGTTCCGTGTTGTTGTATTATAAATCTTGGATGTTTTATAATCATTCTATAGTCATTTTATATCATTTTTTGGTACTAACCTATTAACATAGTGCCAAGTGCCAGTTGTTGTTTTTTGCGTGTTTTTTACATCACATGAAATCAATATCAAACGGAGTCAAACGCAACGAAACTTTACGGAGATTTTTTTGGAACAGAAGGAACATAATGGGCCCTGGCTGCGCCTGGGGGTGCTCCGAGGAGAGCACAACCTACCAGGGCGCGCCAGGAGGCCCAGAAGCGCCTTGGTGGGTTGTGCCCACCTCGGGTGCCCCCCAGACAGCCTCTTTTCTCTATAAATAACCCAATATTCCCAAAACCCTAGGGGAGTCGATGAAATATTGATCTAGCTTCACAGAGTCCAGAACCACTAGATCCAATATAGACACCATCTCGGATGGGGTTCAGCACCTCCATTGGTGCCTCTCCGGTGATGCATGAGTAGTTCTTTGTAGACCTTCGGGTCCGCAGTTAGTAGCTAGATGGCTTCCTCTCTCTCTCTCTCTCTTGATTCTCACTACAATGGTCTCTTGTAGATCCATATGATGTAACTGTTTTACGGTGTGTTTGTTGGGATCGATGAACTTTGAGTTTATGATCAGATCTATCTTTTTATATCCTTGAAAGTATTTGAGTTTCTTTGATCTCTTTTATGCATGATTGCTTATAGCCTCGTATTTCTTCTCTCATATTTGGGTTTTGTTTGTCCAACTTGATCTATTTATCTTGTAATGGGAAGAGGTGCTTTGTAGTGGGTTCGATCTTACGGTGCTTGATCCCAGTGACAGAAGGGGAACCGACACGTATGTACCGTTGCTACTAAGGATAAAACGATGGGGTCTATATCTACATAGATAGATCTTGTGTACATCATGTCATCATTCTCATTGCATTACTCCGTTTCTCCATGAACTTAATACACTAGATGCATGCTGGATAGCGGTTGATGTGTGGAGTAATTGTAGTAGATGCAGGCAGGAGTCGGTCTACTCATCTTGGACATGATGCCTATATAATGATCATTTCCTGGATATCGTCATGATTATTTGAAGTTCTATCAATTGCCCAACAGTAATTTGTTTACCCACCGTTTGCAATTTTTCTTGAGAGAAGCCACTGGTGAAACCTACGGCCTTCGGATCTCTTTCTCATACTTTTCCTTTGCATTTATTTTTAGATCTATTAAACCAAAAATACAAAAATACTTTGTTGCACTTTATTTTATTTGCGATCTATTTATTCAATCTATTACAACTTTCTCCCGTCCACAAACCAATTTCTGGCACCGGACCCGGAAGGGATTGACACCCCCTTTAACACGTCGGGGTGTGAGGATTTGTTATCTGTGTCCAGGGGTTGTTTACATTGTGTTGCTTGGTTCTCCTACTGGTTCGATAACCTTGGTTTCATATCTAAGGGAAATACCTACCGCCGTTGTGCTGCATCATCCCTTCCTCTTTGGGGAAATGCTGACGCAGGTTCAAGCGACATCAAAAGGAATTTCTGGCGTCGTTGTTGGGGAGGACCTTCAACATATACCAGGTTCCTAATCACAAATCTCATCTCCTAGCAATTTACATTATTTGCCATTTGCCTCTCGTTTTCCTCTCCCCCAATTCACAAAAATTGCCATTTTATTCACCCCTCTTTTTCCATTCGCCATTTTCGTGACGGATCTGTTTTCTAAGTGCAATCTTGTTGTGCGGCTCAAGAGAACACCAAGTTATGTGATTTATCATATACCAACAACAATGATTTTATCAGCACTCCGATTGCTCCTCCCGCCACTAGTGTGGAGTCTTGTGATATTAATACTGCTTTATTGAATTTTGTTACGAAAGATCAATTTTCCGATACTCCTAATGTGGATGTTGTGTCCCATCTTAATACCTTCATGTAATTATGCGATATGCAAAAGAAAAAAGATGTGGACAATGATGTGGTGAAGATGAAATTATTTCCGTTTTCTTTGCGTGATTCTACAAAAAGTTGGTTCTCTTCTTTGCCTCGCAATAGTATTGATTCTTGGAATAAGTGCAAAGATGCTTTTATCACGAAGTATTTTCCGCCCACAAAAATTATTTCCCATAGAACCCAGATCAAGAATTTCAAGCAACTTGAACATGATCATGTTGTACAATCTCGGGAAAGGATGAAAATGATGCTAAGGAATTTCCCAACTCATGGGTTAAATCTTTGGATGATCATACAAAAATTTTATGCAGGTTTGAATTTTATTTCTCGTAATCTTTTAGATTCCGCCATGAGTGGTACTTTTATGGAAATTACTTTGGGTGAAGCCACCAAATTGCTTGATAATATTATGGCAAATTATTCATAATGGCATACCGAAAGAGCTCCTACTAGTAAAAAAGTTAATTCGGTTGAAGAAATTTCTTCTTTGAGTGGAAAAGTTGATGCTCTTGTGAAATTGGATGGCAGTAGAAGTGCTCCTATTGATTTTAATGATATGCCTTTATCTACTTTGATTGAGAAAAATAGTGGTGCCATAGATGTGAATTTTATTTCTCGAAATAATTTCAACAACAATGCTTATAGAGGTAATTTTAATCCTAGGCCTTTTCCTAGTAATTCCTCTAATAATAATAGTAATTCCTATGGAAATCAATCTTATAATAATAATAGGAACACCTCTGATCTTGAGAAAAATATTAAAGAATTTATCAATACACAAAAAGTTTTCAACACTTCCATAGAAGAAAAGTTGAGTAAGATTAATGATTTGTCTAGAAGTGTTGATAGAATTGCTCAGGATGTGGAAAATCTCAAGATGAAATATTTTGTGCCCAAAGTAGATAAATCAATTAAAGCTCTTTATGTTTCTATGGATGAAAGTAAGAAACGAACCGCTATGCTTAGAGCTAAAAGAGAATTTTTTTAGAAAAAGCGTTTTCGAGTGATTTCTTTCGAAAAACTGATGAAGATCTTAAAATGATTGGTGTTTCTTCTAGAACTATTGATTCCTTGTTTAGCGAAGTTAAGATTGATGAAAAACGGACTAGAGAAGAGTCAACTTTAGCTAGAAGGCGTCCCGATATTTCAGAGGGTGAAAATCTTGTTGAGAAAATTGATAAAAGTGGGTTTGAAGAGGTCAAAACTTTAGCTAGTGATGTGCCCACTCTTTTGGATTACAAAGACTTCAATTATAATAGTTGCTCTTTGGTTGATTGTATTTCTTTGTTGCAATCCGTGATAAATTCACCCCATGCTTATTAACAAAATAAAGCTTTTACTAAACATGTTGTTGATGCTATGATGAAAGCTTTAGAAGAAAAATTGGAATTAGAAGTATCAATTCCTAGAAAATTGCATGATGAGTGGGAACCTACTATCAATGTCAAGATTAAAAATTATGAGTGCTTTGCTTTGTGTGACTTGGGTGCTAGTGTTTCTTCAATTCCGAAATCTTTATGTGATGTGCTTGGCCTTACCGATATTGAATCATGTTGTTTGAATTTGCACTTGGCGGATTCTACTATTAAAAATCCTATGGGAAGAATTAATGATGTTCTTATTCTTTCAAATCAGAATTATGTGCCCATAGATTTTATTGTTCTTGATATTGATTGCAATCCGTCTTGTCCTATTATTCTTGGTAGACCTTTTCTATGTACTATCGATGCCATGATTGATATGAAAGAAGGCAATATTAAGTTCCAATTTCCTTTGAGGAAGGGTATGGAACACTTCCCTAAAAGAAGAATTAGGCCACCATATGAATCAATCATGAGGGCATCTTATGGATCTCAAACCGAAGATGACAAAACATAGATCCTTGCTTTATGCCTAGCTAAGGGCGTAAAACTATAGCGCTTGTTGGGAGGCAACCCAATGAATAAATTTTCTTTTTTATTTTTTTATTTCTGTTCTTGAGTGTTATCAAAATTATGCTACTGTTATGATTGTGTTTTTTATGTTTTAATTAGTGTTTGTGCCAAGTAAAAGCCTTTAGGATCTTCTTGGGTGATAGTTGTTTGATCTTGCTGAACAAACAGAAACTTTTGCGCTCGCGAAAATAATTCTCAGTTTTAACAATAGAACGATAAAATACCTATTCCTCTTGCAGTAGATCAACATACAAATTTCTCAGGTCGTCCTAATTTTCAGAATTTTTGGAGTTACAGAAGTATTCGAAATAGTCAGATTTCTATAGACTGTTCTGTTTTGACAGATTCTCTTTTCTTTGTGTTGTGTGCTTATTTTGATGGCTCTATGGTTTTCTTTGATGTGTTTTTGCAATAGAAGAGTTGGAATATAGTAGGTATAATGCAAGAAAAAAATATGAATTGGTTTGATACATTACTTATAGTAGTGATTTATTTTCTTATACTAACGACTCTCACGAAGGTTTTGTTGAGTTTTGTGTGATTGAAGTTTTCAAGTTTTGGGTTATCTTACGGTGGATGAAGGAATAAGGAGTAGAAGAGCCTAAGCTTGGGGATGCCCCGGCATCCCAAGATATTATCCAAAAATGAGCAACCAACTAAGTTTGGGGATGCCCCTGAGTGGCATCCCCTCTTTCTTCTAACGACCATTGGTATTTTACTCGAAGCTATATTTTTATTCGTCACATACTATGTGTTTTGCTTGGAGCGTCTTGTATAATATAAGTCTTTGCTTTTTTTATTTTGTGTTTTAAGTCTTAATTCCTTTCTGGACACACCTATTTGAGAGAGCCAAAATTATGTCATAACTTGTTAGAATTGCTCTCTTTGCTTCACTTAAAATTTGATGAGCTATGGACTTGCTCTAGTGCTTCACTTATATCTTCTTTAGCACGGTGTGCTTTAGTATTTTTGAAGAAATGCTCTCTTGCTTCACTTAGATTTATTTGAGAGTTAGTAAAAATTTCAAGAAATTCTCTCTTGCTTCACTTAAATTAATTTGAGAGAAAGAAATATTATGCTCATGATCTACACTTATATTTGTTTGAGCTTATGAAAAGCAACACATGAAAATTAGTCCCAAAGTGATAGATATCCAACAAGGATATAATAAAAACTTTCATGAAGATCATTGGACAAAATAAACTTGATTCTTAGTAATAGTTTTGAGATATGATGATGTGATATGTGAGTTATGTTGATGAGTAATTATGCTTTAGTAAGAATATTGGTGTTAAGGTTTGTGATTCCATATGCAAGCACGAAATTAAATAATTATGCAATGAAATTATATCCTACTTGTGGTGCATTATTTAGTGTTATTTATGCTTAATGCTTGCTTATGGTATTAACCGTTTCTTGGTTGGTCGCTTCTCAATCTTTTGCTAGCCTTCATTTTGCACTAGGTATGATCTCTACTTGTGCATCCAAAAGCCTTTAACCCAGTTTTGCCACATGAGTCCACTGTATCTACCTATATGCGGTATTCTTTTGCCGTTCTAAGCAAATTTGCATGTGCCATCTCTAATTTTCAAAATAAACTTCTCTTTTGTGTGTTCCTTTCGCTCGCGGAGCGGTGAGGGGTGGCTAATATTTTCCATGCTAGATGTATTATTCTCAATATGAGTGTTTATTCACTTGTCATTGCACAAGAGTAAGGCAAATGTATTAGGGATGCCCAATCCCGAAATGAAAAATGAATTTACTTTATGTTGTCAAATATTAAATTCCTTGGAAAGTGTTGGTATGGAGGGCAACTGTGGATACGGCTAGCCATGGAAAGTGGAAGTATGGTTGAAAAAGGAATAAACTTTATTTTCTTTTTGGGAACCACCTATGATATATCTAAGCATGGAAAGTGTTGGGAACTCTAAGTCATTTTCGTTGGTGGGATGGATACACCTCCCAAAATGTTTTTATCTCTAAGTTTTTCGCTTTGAGCTCTGGCACCTTTACAAATCCCCACTTCCCTCTACGAAGGGCCTTTCTTTTACTTTATGCAATTTTTATTTTGAATTTGAGTCTCCATCTTCTCTTATAAAAGCACCAACTAGGAGGCAATATGATTGTACTTGAGTATTGGGTGTAGCTAATATGCGAGTGTGTCTCATGAATGGATCAATGATTGAGCATGATGGGCTAGGGATAACTTATTTTGGCGTTGATATTTTGAAAGACACGGTTGCTTGTTGATATGCTTTAATATCTAAATTACCATGTCAAAACTAGACTATTGCTTTGAACAATATAAAAGTTCAAATGTCCATGCTATAAAGAAAGAATATGATATGACATGTTAGGAAGCATTCCACATCAATTTTTTTGTTTTTATCACTTCCCTACTCGAGGACGAGTGGGAGTTAAGCTTGGGGATGTTGATACGTCTCCAATGTATCTATATTTTTTTATTGTTCCATGCAGTTATATTATCAATCTTGGATGTTTTATAATCATTTTATAGTCATTTTATATCATTTTTTGGTACTAACCTATTGACATAGTGCCAAGGGGTAGTTGCTGTCTTTTGCATGTTTTTTACATTGCAGGAAATCAATATCAAACAGAGTCCAAACGCAACGAAACGTTACAGAGATTTTTTTTGGACCAGAAGGAACATAATGGGCCATGGATGCGCCTGGGGGTGCTCCGAGGAGAGCACAACCCACCAGGGCGTGCCAGGAGGCCCAGGCACGCCCTGGTGGGTTGTGCCCACCTCGGGTGCCCCCCGGACCACCTCTTTGCTCTATAAATACCCCAATATTCCCAAAACCCTAGGGGAGTCGACAAAATATTGATCTAGCCGCCGCAGAGTCCAGAACCACCAGATCCAATCTAAACACCATCTAGGATGGGGTTCACCACCTCCATTGGTGCCTCTCCGATGATACATGAGTAGTTCTTTGTAGACCTTCGGGTCCGTAGTTAGTAGCTAGATGGCTTCCTCTCTCTCTCTCTCTCTTGATTCTCAATACAATGGTCTCTTGGACATTCATATGATGTAACTCTTTTGCGGTGTGTTTGTTGGGATTGATGAACTTTGAGTTTATGCTCACATCTAACTTTTTATATCCATGCAATTATTTGAGTTTATTTGATCACTTTTAGGCATGATTTCTTATAGCCTTGTATTTCTTTGATATTTGGGTTTTTGTCGTGGTTTTGTCATGGCAGATTTCCTTGTGAAAGGACTTAGTCATGGAGCCATTGCAATGGGTTATCTTAAAGGGTTTAAAGCAGACGAAGGACGCGAGAGTTTTATACTGGTTCGGCCCCTTACGATGAAGGTAAAAGCCTACTCTAGCTGTGATGGAATTTCTAGGGTTTCGATGAGCAGGGAGCGAATCCGCTTTGCCTGGTTCTCGAGTTGTTGTGTGTTGTCCCTAAACCGCCGTCCGGTCATCCCTTTATATACATAGGTCGACGCCCGTCAGTTTACAGAGTCCCGAGGCCGGATCATCAACGTGTCCAACTCAGTCTCTATTCCTCCTATCTTACAATACAAGTTACATGATAATGTCGGTTTATGTCTACAGGCCTTAACCCGCCTTTGGGCCTTGGGCCTTCATGAAACGCCATCATCCTTTGTCTTCCTGGGCTTCAAATAGTAATCATCATATAGTTAACCCGGCCACTCCTGGCCGGTTTATGTCTAGTAATAATATCCCCAACATTAGGCCCCAGATTGATTTGAACTTGTTCATGTCAATCTTCAACACTTAGAAAAATTCCTCCCCTTGCACCTTCACATAGATCTTGTAAACCGCCTTGAGGTCATCCTCCGGATTTGTAGTAAACCGCCGTGACATCACCTGTTCATTTAAAGCCAAAGATACTCCTTTTATTAATGAACATCCAACAATCGAGGCAACAATCTCGTTATTTATCAATTTTTTGGCTCCTCAATTCCCGCGCCTGACGCTTATCTCTTTGTCCTTATAAATAGGGCGGAGGACCCCTTCCTTTTCCTTCTGTTGCCCTCTCCTCTCTTCTTCCTCCTCGCGACGCTTCTGCACCCGAGCACTGCCACTATCGTCGAGCTTCGTCTTTGCCTCATCGTTGGTCGCTGCATCGACCTGATCGCTCTAGAGAGACGCGACACACCTCAGCTACTTCGATAGCTATTGTAAGCATTCCCCCCTTTCTCTGTAGATCCTCTTAGGGCTCATGCGAGTTCATGGCGCTCCCTTCCTGTTCTTCATAAGTCCATATATAGCAGACCTAAGACTTGATGCGTTTCATGTAGTGACTATGGTAGTCCTTATCTCAGCCATTAAACAAAACCTTATACACATAAGAACTTGATCTAGACCTTTTGTGAACTGCTTCAGGACCATACTGTTTTTAGGTCGAAATCTTTTTCCTTTTCTTGACTTGCGGTAGATCCAAAACACGAATGTGATTCTGTGAAACCTGTTTTTCTTCACTTAGCCATTTTTTGCTTCAGATCTGTACCTTCTTTACCTGCACAGGCGGTTTATCTCTATAGAAAATAATCTTTCATATGACATTAGTCCCCTTGTAAACCGTTCATTGCTTTACCAGTTATAAACACTCTATCATAGGCGGTTTATAACTTCCTCCGGTTTATCAATTTTACATGCTTGAATTCCTTTTTCCTCAACCTATTGTACTTTATGCATTGTCTTAATGAATCATAAACCAGCATTATTCGTTTCCAGCTCTTCACTTGCAGTGGCCAAACAATTCTATTCCTATAACCGGGCCCCTTCCCAGGTTACTAAGGAGCAACTGAACGGATGTGTCAAAATTGGTACCTTATCGAAGAAGAATGAAATCTGGTGGCGAGTTCCTGGACCGAAAAATCCTCCTACCCCTAGAGATGGTGAATTAGTAGTGTTTTCTTATCATATGGGCCGTGGTTTTAAACCGCCTAGATCCAAGTTTTTCCGGGATGTACTTGCCAGCTTTCAGATCCACCCTCAAGATATTGGACCCAACTCTGTATTCAATATCTGCAACTTTCAGTTGTTTTGTGAAGCCTATCTACAAGAAGAGCCGACTGTCGAACTATTCCGGGATTTCTTCCACTTAAACCGTCGCATTGAATTCGTAGACGGGCCCAATACTGAACTCGGCGGCGTCTCCATTCAGAAAAGGAAGGATGTTAGTTTTCCTCACGCCAAACTTCATAGTCACCCAAAGGAGTGGAATCAAACTTGGTTCTATTGCAAGGACACCTCTCCTGAAGATGAGAACCCTCTGTCGGATTACCGTGCTCACTGGCTTGCCAATACTCATCGGCTTCCGCAATGACAAGTGCCAAGGAATGGGCCTCGTATGCACCACAACTCGCCAAGCTTAGAGCTTTCATGGCCAACGGGTTAACAAGTGTGGACTTCGTTCGTTGCTAGATATCTTGGAGTATCTTGCCGTTAAGTCACCGCTCCGGTTTAATGTGCGAGTACACCAGTGACATAAAAGACTCCCAACGTCATATTGACATTCAACTAACAAATGATGAAGTTACCGAGTCTGTCAAGAAAATGCTGAATGAACCGGAAGCTATCTGTAGCAAGACCGGGTTAAGTCCCTTTTACACACAGAACAAACCGCCTGCTGTAAGAATTGTTTTGCTTCCGCTTTACACCTGATATTTTTGAACTGTGCAACTTTGAATACCTTCTGCCCATTTTTTAAACAGGGTGATGACCCGTTCTGGAAAAAGAAACCTCAGGAGAAAGCAGTGAAGCCTTCTCGACCTAAAACGAAAGCTGTCAAGAAAACTGCAAAGAGGAGGGCAACTGAACCCATCGGTTTAGAGCTTGATGGCGACCCTGATGAACCGGAAGAAGAGGTAGAACTTGATTCACTTGGTTCACTTTTCATGCACCTCAATGACAATGATATTTATCAGGAGGACGCTGAGGGCAGCCAAGCTGATGATGCAGAAGTAATTATCCTTTCCTCCGGTTCAGACCCTCTGCCAACACAAAAAATCCGTCAACCAGTCCGGAAAGTAAGATTTTCTCACCCTCTTGCTCACTTGGATCCAAAGTTTCTTTTGAAGAAGCAGCAGCATGAGGCTCGCCGCACAACCTGGCACAGCGGCCAAACGGTCACTTCGACCAGTTTACCGAACACCCCAGTTTGAAAACGCCGACCTGAGGTCTCACCCACTTCTGACACTTCTTATCCCAAGGCAGGCTATTTCCGACAACCTCTTAATCCGTCCGATTCGAACTATCAGGTAACACCTCCTTCATCATCCGGCGAATCGACGGCCACACAACTCCCTCCTCTTAAGACCGTTAGTGCGTAAGTATTTCAACTCAATCTTTTGACGCTTTACACTTTGTATGCTATGCTAACCTTTGCATATGTTCTTTTTAGAGCCAAAGCCAGACCCAGTAAGAAGGCTCGGGTGAATAACCCATCTGACGACCATGTGGTGATTGAACCAGAGCCGACTACGGAACCGGAAGGTCCAAATACCGAGGCCATGTTTGATGAACCGCCCACTCAAGATCATAATGTTGATGAACAAGCAGAAGTTGATATCGCTGTGCAAGCTGATAAACCGGCAAGTCTAGTCTGAACTGATGATGGACCTTCTAGTCCAGTTAAGGCTACTTATATTCCATCAATTCCAAAAAAGGCTGCTGGCGATAAGGAAGATGAGGTTATCATTACTGGCATTGGCCACACATCCCCTGGCCATCCTGTTGTATTGGCAAAACATAGTGCCAAAGAAGAACATGCTACCATGGAAAACGGCAAGTGGAGCACCGATTTATCAAGCTATGCCCACCTTAACGCCCAAGAGCTCCATTCTGGTTTTGTGAACCGTTTGTACTCAAACTGTGACTATGAAGCCGGTTTAGTGAATTTGATGAAGGAACGTTATGAAGTAAGTACAAATACTTTTCTCTCTTAAGTCCAATTGTGAGTACCAATTCCAGTAGCTCCCAAGGGCCGATTTATGATAGTAATCAAAAACCAGGACTTCATAATACCATACTTCTACATACTTATCCTCCAAGGGTCAGTTGATCCTTTAAAAATGAACCGGTACTTTAGCATTATATCCTCGTGACTTTCGCATGTGTAGTCCCCAAGGACCGGTTTACCTTTCCAAGGTGAACCGGGACTTTAATCACTGTTATTTTGAGCAGATGTACATTAGCCCCCAAGTGCCAAGAATAATGCTTGTATTATACGCTTGGGACTTGAAACAATTTTCTAGAATGAAGCGAGTAGGCATTAGCCCCCAAGTGCAAAGTGCATAACTTGTTATACGCTTGGTACTTCAAATATATACAACCTGTTGATGACATGTCTGTTCTTTATAGGCTGAGCTGAGCAAAAAGGACTCCCAAACCGCTGATCTGATCTTCAAGAGAAGATCAAATCTTAGCAAGCGGAGGCTTCCAAAGCCAAAGAGGAACTGACTAAGGCCTTAGCAGCCATGGAGAAGCTGAAGGAAAATTTTAAGAAGGAATGTACAGATTGGGATACCGACAAGGCCGCTTTAGCAAAGAAAGCCAAAGACGCAGAAGAAGCCCTTAAGCCGGTGGTTGAGGAACTAACCGGTTTAAAGCGGCAAATAAACACTATGACCTCTGTTGTATTTGGTAAGCGCCCTCATATGATATGTTTCAAGTCCCCTTTACCTTATCAGTTACCGGTTTATTGATGCTCGCAATGTCACAGGGACCCGCATTACCCATCTGGGCTCCGATATGCGGATGAAGTTGAAGGCTGCCTATACTTTGATAGAGCGGCTATATTCCAGATCTCAACGAGCTATTTGCACTACTGCTTATAAGAGGCCTCCTCTGACTTTGATATAGGAAAACTTCGAGAAGTTGTCAATGTTGCCCGCCCGGTTGGATGAACTTAAGAAATCAGCTGCAAGGTCAGGTGTGCTGACTGCGCTAGTCCAGGCCAAGGCATGGATTCCAGATCTTGAACCGGCAGAAATCGGCCAAGGCTATCCCGGCGTGAAGGAAGACGATTCAGAATTTAATAATGATGATCTCTGAAGGCTGACAAGGGAAATGCGACCTATAGCAAGCAAATTGGCGGATGAAACAGATCTGTCTCATTATCAGCCGGTTTATGATGTTGATCAGAAAAGATATCCTGCGCCGATACATGATGTAGAGGATCTTATTCCGCCAATTCGTAAGCACACTTATTCCCCTGACATTGATCCTTCCCCCCTTATAAGTTAAGAAGCCTTGTTCCAAGCTTTAACTGGAATCGATTGGACAACAATTGATTTCCAGCCACTGGGTAAAGAGGAGGAGGATGCACCAACTCAAGATGATCGGCAATCTTCAAGTCGTCCTGGTGATGAATCCTGAACCGGAGGCCACTGTAGCCCGTCGTAGCCTACCCTTCTTGCTGAAACAATTATCCTGTGTGGGCAGAAAAACGCCTTGTAATAGGCTAGTTCAAACACTTTGTCTGTTATGCCATCGAGCATACTTATGTTGCTGGATACTGATAACTCGCCATGCTTTTGGGATTGTTATTATATGCATAATCCGCAGTGGCTGTATGTTAACTTGTTCCTGCATACAAGAGATTGAAAAAGGGTCCTGGCGGTTTATCGCTGGATGGGTCATGATGCCCAAATATAGAACCTGGATGTAGGACCAAGGCTGTTTATAACATAGAAAATACTTGTTACCTCGTTCTTTTCACCCATGGCTGTGTAAAAAAGAGGTGATAACACTAAGTTGGAGTATAGATGACTCCTTCCAGGTTTGCCAGTTGTAACATCCCAAATTTTCAATTTGGAATGTTATACACTAGATCATCATTGCATATCATATTTTATTGCATTTTGACTGATCCTAGAAAATTCTACGCAACTCAAGGACCCTCGGAGAGAGTTGGGGATTTCGTTATTCTCATATTTGAGTTTTCTCAAATTTTGAAAATAGGATCATTTGATTTTATTTATTTTATCTTCAATTATTTCTATTACAAAAATATGACAGAGGGAATAAAATGACTTTCCCAAAAAAAAGAAATATTGAGGGTTTAAATAAAAAAATCAAATAAGATTTTATTTTGGTTTTATTTGCTATTTTATTTGAATTTAGGAAAATTGCACATTTTCAAAAATTGCATTTAGAGCCAAAAAAATTCATCATGTTCTAAATATTTTATTTAGACGGAGAAAATTTATTTTGGCATTCTTAGATTTTTACTTATTTTTCTAGATTTTTTTAGCTGCAGCGATATTGGTTTTAAAAAAACGAGACCCCGCGCCCGACTGGGCCAAGGCCCAGCCGAGCTGGCCGGCCCAGCCGCCCGCCGCCGCCTCTCGCCGGGTCGGGTAAGGAGTCCCGACCAGCGCCGCCGCCGCCCGAGTCCGGGAAGGACTCCGCCTCCCGAGGCCGACCCCTCCCCCAAGTCGCCTCTACCCGCCCCCTTTATAACCGCCGCCCCCCTTGCAGCTCACATCGCCGCCGCCGCCCCACGCCTCCAGTGCCGCCGCCGCGCCGCCCCGCGCCGCGTCGGAGCCGCCGCCCCGCCGCCCCGCACCACCCGCCACTTGCCGGAGCCCCGCCTGAGCCTCGCCAGAGCCCCGAGCCGAGGTAGATGCCGCCGTTTTGAGAAAAAGCCGTTTTGGTTTTTTAACGAACGCGTTCATTGTATAGTTCCTGTTAACAAACGTCCGTTCGTTAATCTGTTCGTCATTTTTCTTTTTCTCGGATTAAATCCACGATTTTTCTGATCGCGATTTCTGATCCGATTTTCGTTTTAGTTTAACTTTTCGCTCGTTTATCGGAATCAGGCGATTCAAGCGCCTGGAGTTTCGTCTCGAAACCCTCTTTCCGTTTAACCAACTCCAACAAGTTTTGCCTCACTAAAATTTGCCCTAGTTTCAGATTAGTAAACGAAGCCTATTTCTTTTGTCGTTTGTCTTTCTTTGTTTCGTTCGGTTTGATTCTTTTTGCCAACCGGAGTTCTTATGTTGAACTTTCTGGTTTGATCTTTTATTCGAGTTTTATGTGTGCATTAGTTGAGTACTTATTGTATGCTTGTTTGTTTGCGATAGAGTACCCGGAGTGCGCCGCTTGCTACTTCGAATCGCTAGGTTTCCCGGATCACCAGCAAGGCAAGTAACACTTTGATCATACCCCCAACTACCCAGTTTTATTGCATTACATCAACCCTCACACATTGCATGATTAGGATCTAATTAAATTGTGGGTTTGGGAAGTAGTTGAGGTAGTACCTATTACCTGTTTATTTTCAAACCTTTGGGAGTTACTTCTACGTTGCTTATTATGCCAGGCTATGCTAGTAGACGTGGGTTGGGTGAGTGTATCCATGACAGATGTGAGATTGTTAAATTAATGGTTTATCTAAGGTGGCAACTTAAATACACATCTGGGTGGATTGAGGCACCTGGGTATTCCAGCAATTGCCTGTTTTCTTTTGGACCGCCACCCAGGCTCAAAGGGATCATGAGATTATTCATGCTAGAAACTGTCGTGTGCAGCCACAAGCTACTATGGGCTCTAGCATAGTTGATTAAGTCGTGCAAACTCTTACAGTGGTAGACTAGCAGATGTAGGGGAAAGTAGGTGTAACGGTCTACCCGATCGTAAGGTGCTAGCGCTTCTGAAAGACTATGTCTCGGTCATCCGTTTCTCAAACACCATGTAGTGCGAGAAATCAAACGGAGGAGATCGAGTCTTGTGGGGAAAAGTGTGCAAACATCTGCAGAGTGTATAAACTAATCATGGTTAGCCATTTCAACGGTTATGGACATCTTGAGTATCTAGTACCTGGATTATCATGTGAATCTCGTCATGTTACTCAAAAATTAATTTTGTTGGGTTTTGTTTAATGTTGATGCTTAATTGGGATTGAGAATGCTCTCAACCATTCTCAATGTTTAACAACTACCATGATAGTTAAATAAAATGTATTCCTTTGCAGTAGGGAAAAATTGGCTTTACGCAAAACTGTAATCATAGAGCTTTTCCACCAGCGAAATATGCATATAGAATAGCCTTATTCTTTATTGTTCTCTATGTGTTACATTGCCAGCATATTCCATGTGCTGACCCGTTTCGGGCTGCAACGTTAATGGACTCACTTATCTTTTAAGCCTTCTGTTGTTATCGTTATTAGATGGCCTTAAGCCATATTTATTGTAATAAGCTCTCTTTTGAGACACTCGATGTAATAAGTGTGTGATTGCTACTCTGTTATAAATCCTTCAAGTATTGTGTGGTGTCAGCATTACTGATCCAGGAATGACACCTGAGCATAGAGATTGGACCGTTTGAGGTCTGGTCGCTACAAGATGGTATCAGAGCACACGCTGACTGTAGGACACGACCACTAAGCTAAAGCCCTAGACCACTACTCACTCTCTTCTCATTCTGACCTCTCATCTTTTCCACTCTTTTAGGATGGCGGATGCAAGGAACACGTTCACACAACCGGATGAAGATACACCCTTTGGACATCACTTGAAGGAACTCACTAGATATCTGAACATAGGAGTACCAAGTTTCACCGGAACCTACAACGCCACTTTACCTGAAGAGGAGCGCTGGATGATTCAAGTTCAAGTTCCAGGAAGGACGTTCATGCCAGTCACTCGGCCCATAGAGTTTTCTTTTGATGCACTAACCTGGAGTCTAGGAAAGAGTATGGCAGCTCACATCGCCATGGGACGTATTGGAGAAGTTTAACGCAATGATCTCAAGGATACTATCTACCAGATTTGTGGACGCCGAGATGAGCAATGGGAGATGATCAGTACCAAGAAGGATAGATCAATTGCAGCTTTTATCCAGGAGTTAAACCAACACATTCGACGTCAGGAGAACCAGATGTGCGCCGACATGATAGATCTGAAGAAGGCAAAGACTAGAATCAAGGAACTGGAGGAAGAACCCAAGGCTACACGTGAAGATTATGAAGAAGAAATCGAAGTGTTAGTGGAGAAGAATGACGATCTGATCAAGAAGATCGGAATATTTATGGGAGGCCCTACACCAGTAGAAGAAGACGAAGAACCCAAGGAGATCCGCCCGGAAGACTACATCATCATCGACGACACCGACTCGGATCCATATGATAGCGATGATGACTATGTTGATGAAGCTGGAGCAGATATCATGGAGTCTGCAACCGAAGAATATTTCTAGTAGACCACCCCATCAGTAGTAGTAGTCCACCATGTAAATATAGTAGTTCGAGCACTTTTGCGATAATTAGATTGATTGTATGCCCTTGTTTGATTGATTGAATGAAGTGAATTGTTTGATTTTGCCTCATGTGCATATGGGTAGTGTTTTCTATCTAGACCCCTCCCTATTCTTAAATCTCATCCTTTCTAAAAACCCTCAGATGCCTCCGAGATGTGACCCCGGATTTACCTTCCCACCGGAGCTCACTCAGTTGATCCAGCAGCAGAACACATTGATGCAGTTGCTAGTCCAGAATCAGAATTAGGGGAACAACAACAACCCACCACCACCACCACCACCTGTTGATCACTTAGCCCGTTTTCTTAGGATGAATCCACCGGTGTTTTCCAGTAGCACCGAGCCGATAGTAGCAGATGATTGGCTCCGCAAGACAGCAAGGGAGTTGACCACCACAGGATGCACAGATGCAGAAAAGGTGAAGTTTGCCGCACATCAGCTTGAAGGACTCGCAGCATCATGGTGGGAGAATTTCACAGCCACTTTCCTTGTCGACACTATCACATGGGACCAGTTCTAGCAGGCTTCCCGTACTGCCCATGTTTCAGCAGGAGCTATGGCCATGAAGAAGCGAGAGTTTCGCAACTTGCGCCAAGGAGGAAGGACAGTTGGCCAGTATGTGGAGGATTTTAGTAAGCTAGCACGTTATGCCCCAGATGACGTAGGTACGGATGCAGCTAAGCAGGAGAAGTTTCTAGAAGGACTGAATGATGAGTTGAGCATGCAGTTGATGGTAGCAACCTTCAACAACTACCAGGAGTTGGTAGATCGTGCTCTTATGATTGAAGGGAAGCAGCAGCAGATTGAGAATCGCAAGAGGAAGTATGGACAAGGGAAGTACAATTCTGGAGCTCCGCAGAAGCCACATCTTACCCCTAGACCGGGAGGACATTTTTAGCATACCCATGGAGGAGGTAGCTCGCACAATCACAATGGCACCAAGAATGGCAACGAGAATGGAGGAAGCAACGGCCAGAACCGCACCAACCCATCAACCCCAGCCAAGAGAGACCTGAGCCAAGTCACTTGCTTTAAGTGCCAGAAGACCGGACATTATCTCAATGAATGTCCTGAATCCCAGAATGGAAATGGCAATGGAAGCTCTGGGAAGAATTCGAACCCTTTCAATAGGGGACAGGTGAACCACGTTAAGGTGGAGGAGGTTGAAGAGCAGCCGGATGCAGTAATCGGTAAGTTTTTGGTTAAGTCATTTACTGCACTCGTTCTTCTTGATACTGGTGCATCGCATTCATACATATCAAGGGGATTTGTGGATAAGTATAACCTGCCCACCAAAGTTCTTAGAACACCCATTTTAGTAAGCTCACCAGGAGCGGAGTATATGGCTAGTAAGGGATGTTTTCAAGTGCCATTGAGTATAGGTAGGCATGTGTTTCCCTTGGATTTAATCATTTTGGAATCACAAGGTTTGGATGAAATTCTGGGTATGGATTGGCTATCGATGTATGGAGGAAACATCGATTGCGCCAGTAAGTCGATTTTGCTTACCACCTTAGAAGGGAGAAGGATCAAGTATGTATCCCGGCATGTGCCGAAGAGGACTCGAGTAAATTGTCTAACAGGAGTTGTGCAGGAGGAAGTACCAGTGGTGAAGGATTTCCCTGATGTATTTCAAGAGGAGTTGCCAGGCATGCCACCGAATAGAGATATTGAGTTTTTGATTGAGCTTTTGCCAGGCACAGGACCAATATCTAAAAGACCATATAGGATGCCCGCAAAGGATTTGGTGGAGATTAAGAAGTAGATTAAGGAGTTATTGGATAAAGGGTATATTCGCCCAAGTTCTTCGCCTTGGGGATCGCCAATACTTCTAGTGGAGAAGAAGGATGGATCGTTAAGGATGGTTCTGGATTATCAAGGATTGAATGAAGTAACCTTCAAGAACAAGTACCCACTACCGATGATCAATGATATGTTTGATCGATTGCAAGGAGCTAAGGTATTTTCCAAGATCGATCTACGATCAGGGTACCATCAGTTAAAGATTCAAGAACATGATATACCTAAGATAGCTTTTACCACCAGGTATGGGCTGTACGAGTATACCGTTATGTCATTTGGTCTGACTAACGCGCCTGCTTATTTTATGAACATGATGAACAAAGTGTTTATGGAATTTTTGGATAAGTTCGTCGTAGTGTTCATTGATGATATCCTGGTTTACTCGAACAATGAAGAGGAGCATAAGGAGCATTTGCGTTTGGTACTTGGTAAGATCAGAGAACATCAGTTGTATGCCAAGTTTAGAAAATGTGAGTTTTGGTTGAAGGAAGTTGGATTTCTCGGACACGTTATATCTGGAGAAGGTATAGTAGTAGATCCCACTAAGGTTGACACTGTGACAAATTGGGAAGCCCCAACAACAGTTGGAGAAATATGGACTTTTCTTGGACTCGCAGGATACTACTGGAGGTTCATTGAAAATTTCTTGAAGATTGCGAAGCCTATGACGGAGTTGTTGAAGAAGGATACCAAGTTCATATGGACTGAAGAATGTGAGGCTAGTTTCCAGGAGCTGTTTGGTTACATCACCTGTGTTAATTTTGCCAGATCAGACCAAGGATTATGAGGTGTATTGCGATGCTTCACGTCGAGGACTTGGAGAAGTGCTTACGCAGGAAGGAAGAGTTGTTTCATATGCCTCACGGCAGCTTAAGTCTCATGAGTTAAACTATGCTACGCATGATTTGGAGTTAGCAGCCGTAGTGCATGCATTGAAGACTTGGAGACATTTTCTCATTGGAAATCATTGTGAGGTGTACACGGATCACAAGAGTTTGAAGTATATCTTCACGCATAAGGAGTTGAATCTCAGACAAAGGAGATGGTTGGAGCTCATCAAGGATTATGAAATGAGACTGCATTATCACCCCGGAAAGGCTAACATAGTGGCTGACGCGTTGAGTCGTAAGAGCCATGTCAACACACTAATGACGGGAGATTTACCAAGGGAGTTAGCATAAAATCTTCATGAGCTATATTTGGAAATAGTCTCGAGAGGCTAAGTAGCAGCATTGGAGATTCGGTCGACCTTGATGGATAAGATCAGAGTAGCTCAAAGGACTGACAAGGAGATTGCTTCTATTAAGGAGAAAATGAGCAAAGGAAAAGCTAAAGGATTTCGTGAGGATGAGCACGATACCTTATGGTTTGAAGACCGTGTTTATGTGCCTAATGATTCGGAAATCAGGAAGTTAATTCTGCAAGAGGCCCATGATTCACCCAGGAAATACCAAGATGTATCTGGATTTGAAGGATATTTTCTGGTGGACCGGAATAAAGAAGGATATTGCGGAGTATGTAGCAGTTTGTCATGTATGTCAGAGAGTAAAGGCAGAGCATCAGAAGCCAGCAGGATTGTTACAGCCTTTGCCAACACCCGAATGGAAGTGGGATAAGTTAGGCATGAATTTTATTGCGGGTTTACCCAGGACTTTTTCAGGCTATGACTCGATTTGGGTTGTAGTCGATCGTTTGACAAAGGTAGCTCATTTCATTCCAGTAAAGACTACCTATACCAGTGCAAAGTTGGCAAAGATATACATGAACAGGATCGTATGTCTGCATGGAGTTCCGAGGAGCATTGTGTCAAATAGAGGAACCCAGTTTACCTCAAAGTTCTGGAATCAGTTGCATGAAACTTTAGGTACCAAGCTATAGTTCAGTATAGCTTTCCATCCGCAGACAGATGGACAGACCGAGAGAGTCAATCAGATTTTGGAGGATATGTTGAGAGCTTGTGCGCTAGATTACGGATCTAGTTGGGACGAGAATTTGCCATATGCAGAGTTCTCTTATAACAACAGTTATCAATCCAGTTTGAAGATGGCCCCTTTCGAAGCCTTGTACGGAAGGAGGTGCAGGACCCATTTGTCGTGGGATGAAGTTGGAGACCGCCAGTTGTTTGGACCAGATCTGATTAAGGAGTCTGAACAGAAAGTGAAATTGATTCGCAATAGGCTCAAGGTAGCCCAATCCAGGAAGAAGAGCTATGCGGATTCAAAACGCAAGGAGACAGTTTACGAAGTAGGAGACCGAGTTTATCTTCGAGTATCTCCACTTCGAGGAGTTAAGTGCTTTGGAGTGAAGGGAAAGTTAGCACCACGTTTTGTAGGACCATACAAAGTTTTGGAGCATATGGGAGAAGTAGCCTACAAGTTGGAGTTGCCCGAAGGATTGTCAGGAGTTCACGACGTGTTCCACGTTTCCCAGTTGAAGAAGTGCCACGCAGAGATGGCTGATATACCGCTGAGAGACATAGTGCCGCTGGAAGCGATTCAGTTGGACAGTGATTTGACCTATGAGGAGAAACCAGTCAAGATTCTTGAGTATGCCAGCCGAGTCACCCGCAGCAAAGTTATCAAGTTTTGCAAAGTTTAGTGGAGCCACCACACGGAGGACGCAGCCACCTGGGAGCGAGAGGAAGATTTGCTGAAGGACCACCCTCACCTATTTTCTAGCCAACCCGAATCTCGAGGGCGAGATTCATCTTAAGGGGGGTAGGTTTGTAACATCCCAAATTTTCAATTTGGAATGTTATACACTAGATCATCATTGCATATCATATTTTATTGCATTTTGACTGATCCTAGAAAATTCTACGCAACTCAAGGACCCTCGGAGAGAGTTGGGGATTTCGTTATTCTCATATTTGAGTTTTCTCAAATTTTGAAAATAGGATCATTTGATTTTATTTATTTTATCTTCAATTATTTCTATTACAAAAATATGAGAGAGGGAATAAAATGACTTTCCCAAAATAAAGAAATATTGAGGGTTTAAATAAAAAAATCAAATAAGATTTTACTTTGGTTTTATTTGCTATTTTATTTGAATTTAGGAAAATTGCACATTTTCAAAAATTGCATTTAGAGCCAAAAAAATGTTCATCCTGTTCTAAATATTTTATTTAGATGGAGAAAATTTATTTTGGCATTTTTAGATTTTTATTTATTTTTCTAGAATTTTTTTTAGCTCCAGCGATATTGGTTTTTTTTTAAACGAGACCCCGCGCCCGACTTGGCCAAAGGCCCAGTTGAGCAGGCCGGCCCAGCCGCCCGCCGCCGCCTCTCGCCGGGTCGGGACAGGAGTCCCGACCAGCGCCGCCGCCGCCTGAGTACGGGGAGGACTCCGCCTCCCGAGGCTGACCCCTCCCCCAAGTCGCCTCTCCCCGCCCCCTTTATAACCGCCGTCGCCCCCCTGCAGCTCACACCGCCGTCGCCGCCCCACGCCTCCAGCGCCGCCGCCGCACGCCGCCCGTGGCGCTTGCCGCCGCCGCCGCGCCGCTGCCGCGTCGGAGCCGCCGCCCCGCACCACCCGCCACCCGCCGGAGCCCCGAGAAGAGGTAGCCGCCGCCAGTTTTGAGAAAAAGCCGTTTCGGTTTTTTTGAAAACCCTAGTTTTCGTTTTTTTCTTAACTAGATCGGTTTTTCTCCGGTTTATTTGTTTTGCGAGCGTTCGCTCGTCCGTTCATTTTAACGAACGCGTTCATCATTTAGTTCCTGTTAACGAACGTCCGTTCGTTAATCTGTTCATCGTTTTTCTTTTACTCGGATTAAATCCGCGATTTTTCTGATCGCGATTTCTGATCCGATTTTCGTTTTAGTTTCACTTTTCGCTCGTTTATCAGAATCAGGCGATTCAAGCGCCTGGAGTTTCATCTCGAAACCCTCTTTCTGTTTAAACAACTCAAACAAGTTTTGCCTCAGTAAAATTTGGCCAAGTTTTGATATTAGTAAATGAAGCATGTTTCTTTTGTTGTTTGTCTTTCGTTGTTTCGTTCGGTTTGATTCTTTTTGCCAACCGGAGTTCTTAAGTTGAACTTTCTGGTTAGATATTTTATACGAGTTTTATGTGTGCATTAGTTGAGTACTTATTGTATGCTTGTTTGTTTGCGATAGAGTACCCGGAGTGCGCCGCTTGCTACATTGAATCGCTAGGTTTCCCGGATCACCAGCAAGGCAAGTAACACTTTGATCATACCCCCTACTACCCAGTTTTATTGCATTACATCAACCCTCACACATTGCATGATTAGGATCTAATTAAATTGTGGGTTTGGGAAGTAGTTTAGGTAGTACCAATTACCTGTTTATTTTCAAACCTTTGGGAGTTATTTCTACGTTTGCTTATTATGCCATGCTATGCTAGTAGACGTGGATTGGGTGAGTGTATCCATGACAGATGTGAGATTGTTAAATTAATGGTTTATCTAAGGTGGCAACTTAAATACACATCTGGGTGGATGGAGGCACCTGGGTATTCCAGCGATTGCCTGTTTTCTTTTGGACCGCCACCCAGGCTCAAAGGGATCATGAGATTATTCATGCTAGAAACTGCCGTGTGCAGCCACAAGCTACTATGGGCTCTAGCATAGTTGATTAAGTCGTGCAAACTCTTACAGTGGTAGACTAGCAGATGTAGGGGAAAGTAGGTGTAACGGTCTACCCGATCGTAAGGTGCTAGCGCTTCTGAAAGACTATGTCTCGGTCATCCGTTTCTCAAACACCATGTAGTGCGAGAAATCAAACGGAGGAGATCGAGTCTTGTGGGGAAAAGTGTGCAAACCTCTACAGAGTGTATAAACTAATCATGGTTAGCCGTGTCCCCGATTATGGACATCTTGAGTATCTAGTACCTGGATTATCAAGTGAATCTCGTCATGTTACTCAAAAATTAATTTTGTTGGGTTTTGTTTAATGTTGATGCTTAATTGGGATTGAGAATGCTGTCAACCATTCTCAATGTTTAACAACTACAATGATAGTTAAATAAAATTTATTCCTTTGCAGTAGGGAAAAATTGGCTTTACGCAAAACTGTAACCATAGAGCTTTTCCACCAGCCAAATATGCATATCGAATAGCCTTATTCTTTTATTGTTCTCTATGTGTTACATTGCGAGCATATTCCATGTGCTGACCCGTTTCGGGCTGCAACCTCTAATGTTGCAGACTTTTCAGATGACGAGTAAGGTGCTTTTAGGTCGTGGCTCTGTACTCGGTGATGTCGTTGGAGTTGATGGACTCACTTATCTTCCAAGCCTTCCGTTCTTATCGTTATTAGATGGCCTTAAGCCATATTTATTGTAATAAGCTCTCTTTTGATACACTCGATGTAATAAGTGTGTGATTGCTACTCTTTTATAGATCCTTCAAGTACTGTGTGGTGTCAGCATTACTGATCCAAGGATGACACCTGAGCACAGAGATTGGACCGTTTGAGGTCTGGTCGCTACACCAGTTTACGATAAAACTGTACCGGGTTATGATAAACACTGGTTTAACCATATAATACTGGTGACTTGTAGTCAAAACTAGACCGGAACAGAAAAAGCCAGATTATAGCTGATCATGTAATAACAATTTAGCATTGTAAGTCATGCCGGGTTATAATAAACGCCGGTTTATCAGAAAACACTTATGAATTTTATAAAAAGAAAAGAAAACTTTGCAAAAAATATAAGAAGAATATACAAGGCTTTTCATGGGCCGCTTGGCCCTAAATCGAGGCTTTTCATGGGCTGCCAGGCCACTGAGTTAAACCATTTTTCAAGCCTTTTAAGATGGACCTCAATCTTTAACCAATCATCGTTTTAACTTTGACAAGTTCAGGGTCTATGAGATTGACTTGTCAAACGTTCGATGGGTCATACCAGGTTTACCTGGACGGAGTGGCTTACTTAAAGAGGTAGGATAACCCGGAGTTTTAGGTGAATACACCTGGCTTCCAAGCTTGGCTTGATAGCCTATTGCAAAGGTGCAGACTCTTTGTTCTTTGAGAAGCAAAGATCCCCTAAGCAACATGTGAGCTGTGCTCGGTGGGTGCCTATGTTTGAGTTGTGCTGGTGCAACACTCTCTTTGGCCCCACATAATTTCCTTTTGGCCTTAATCCTATCAAGAGGTGTAGCTATGGTGTAAATACAACCAAGCCCCCTAGTGACTTCCCTTTGGCTTTAAGCCGGTCAAGAGGTGTAGCTCAGGTTCGGATACGACCAAGCCCCCTAGTGATTTCATATGTGTGGCTAGATAAGCCAGATCAGCAGGACTCCGCTTTTATGAACAGGAGCCCTTATGTAAACATACTGGATGTAAAGACAACAGAGACCCCGCTTTAGTTGAGGCTCCGGTTTATTATATTGATCATAATATATACATTGTCATAATTATGTACATAAAAAAGAGCCAATGGCTTAAGTATAGTAAGGCCGAAGATGAGCTATATTCCATGGCCGCTTGGTCTCCTCCTCCGATTTATGTGAGTCTTTGTGCTCTCGAAAATCGATAAGGTAGTATGATCCATTGTCCAAATTTTTGCTGACCACAAAAGGCCCTTCCCAAGGTGGGGATAACTTGTGCATATCAGTCTGTTCCTGGATGAGCCGGAGCACCAGATCACCTTCTTGAAAAGTCCTGGTTTTAACCTGGCGGCTGTGAACGTCGCAGATCTTGTTGGTAAATCGCCGAATGTGCTGCCGCAAGATCACGTTCCTCATCTAACAGGTCCAGTGAGTCCTGACGTGCTTTCTCATTATCAGCTTCAACATAAGCCGCCACACGGGGTGAGTCATGACGTATGTCACTAGGAAGAACTGCCTCTGCTCCATAAACCATGAAGAAAGGCATGTAACCCATAGATCTATTTGGTGTGTTGTTGATACTCCATAACACAGAAGGTAACTCCTCCACCCAACAACCCGGCGTCCGTTTTAAAGGAACCATAAATCAGGGTTTGATACCTCTCAAAATTTCTTGATTGGCCCGTTCTGCTTGACCATTAGATTGGGGGTGAGCCACTAATGACACGTCAAGACGGATGTGCTCACGTTGACAAAACTCCTCCATAGCACCCTTGGACAGATTAGTACCATTATCAGTGATAATGTTGTGTGGAAAACCAAACCGGAATATCACCTTTTTGATGAATTGAACTGTCGTGGTCGCATCACACTTACTAACTGGCTCGGCCTCTACCCACATGGTAAACTTATCAACCGCCACCAGCAGGTGGGGTCTTCTTGTCCTTGGACCTCTTAAAAGGTCCAACCATATCGAGCACCCAAGTTGCAAACGGCCAAGTTATTGGGATCATTCTCAATTCTTTGGACGGAACATGAGCACGGTGTGCAAACTTTTGACAACCATCACACCTCTTTACCAAATCCTCGGCATCAGCATGAGCCGTCAACCAATAGAAGCCGTGACGGAAAGCCTTAGCCACCAAGGATTTTGAACCGACGTGGTGACCACAACCTCCCTAGTGGATCTCACGCAAGATCTCACAACCTTCTTGAGGAGAGACACAACACTGAAATGCTCCTGTGACACTACAATGATGTAGCTCCCCATTGACAATGGTTATTGACTTGGATCGCCGGATTATCTGCCGGGCCAAGGTTTCGTCGTCTGGCAACTCGCCCCGGTTCATGTATGCCAGGTACGGGACCGTCCAATCCAGAATAACATGAAGAGCCGCCACCAATTGAGCCTTCGGGTCGGGCACAGCCAAATCCTCCTCCGTAGGTATCTTCACTGACGGATTATGCAGTACATCGAGGAAGGTATTGGGTGGCACTGGTTTACGTTGAGAGCCTAAGCGACTTAAAGCGTCTGCTGCTTCATTCTTCCGCCGGTCTATATGGTCCACTTGATAACCCTTGAAGTGACCAGCCACCACATCCACCTCTCGTCTATATGCTGTCATAAGTGGATCCTTGGAATCCCAAGTGCCAGATACCTGCTGAGCCACCAGGTCTGAGTCACCAAAGCACTTAACCCGGCTTAAGTTCATTTCCTTAGCCATTCGAAGACTAGGGAGCAAGGCCTCATACTCAGCTGCATTGTTGGTACAAGGGAACATTAAACGGAGAACATAACAAAACTTATCACCTAGTGGGGAAGTTAATATGACTCCAGCCCCCGAGCCCTCCAATTGCCTGGACCCATCAAAGTGAATAGTCCAATAAGTGTTGTCTGGCTTTTCCTTCGGTGCTTGCGACTCTGTCCAATCATTGATGAAGTCCACAAGTGCTTGGGATTTGATTGTTGTGTGATGTGTATATTTTAGCCCATGAGGTCCAAGCTCAATAGCCAACTTAGCAATCCGGCCAGTTGCTTCTTTGTTTTGGATGATATCTCCCAGGGGGGCTGAACTGACCACTGTGATAGGATGACCCTGAAAATAATGCTTGAACTTCCGGCTTGCCATGAAAACTCCATACACTAGTTTCTGCCAATGTGGGTATCTCTGTTTGGACTCGATAAGCACCTCGCTGATATAATAAATCGGCCGTTGAACCGGATACTATTTCCCAGCCTCCTTGCGCTCCACAACAATAGCCAAACTAACAGCTCGGGCATTAGTAGCCACATATAGCAACAAGGGCTCCTTATCAACCGAAGCCGCAAGGACAGGTGGCTCGGCTAACTGTCTTTTCAGATCTGCAAGTGCTTCATCAGCAGCGTCGCTCCAGACAAAGTGATCCATTTTCTATAACATCTGATACAAAGGGATAGCCTTCTCTCCAAGGTGACTGATAAACCGGCTTAAGGCTGCAATCCGGCCCGCCAAACATGAACATCGTTAATGCACGCCGGTTTAGCTAGAGACGTGATAGCCATGATTTTTTCCGGATTAGCTTAAATCCCAATGTTAGACACCAGAAAACCCAAAAGCTTGCCTGCCGGTACACCAAAGACACATTTGGCCGGATTAAGCATCATCTTATAAACCCGGAGGTTATCAAAAGTTTCTCTCAAGTCACCTATCAATGTCTCCTCCTTTCTGGATTTCACCACAATATCATCCACATATGCATGTACGTTGCACCCAATCTGTTTATGTAGACAATTCTGAACACAGCGCTGATAAGTTGCCTGGGCACTCTTGAGCCCGAAAGGCATAGATACATAGCAGAAGGCTCCAAAGGGAGTTATGAAGGCTGTCTTCTCCTAGTCCTTAACTGCCATTTTGATCTGATGATAACTAGAATAATCATCCAGAAAACACAAATGGTCACAACCTGTTGTAGCATCAATAATTTGATCGATTCAAGGGAGAGCAAATGGGCCAGCTGGACAGGCTTTGTTTAAGTCTGTGTAATCCACACACATACGCCAAGTGCTATTTTTCTTAAGTACCAACACCGGATTAGCTAGCCACTCAGGGTGAAAGACCTCCACAATAAACCCTGCTGCCAAGAGCCGGGCTACCTCCTCACCAATAGCTTTACGCCTTTCTTCGTTGAAGCGGCAAAGAAACTGCTTGACCGGTTTAAACTTAGGATCTATATTAAGGTGTGCTCAGCGAGTTCCCTCGATACACCTGGCATGTCAGAAGGCTTCCATGCAAAGATGTCCCGGTTCTCACGGATGAACTCGATGAGCGCGCCTTCCTATTTCGGATCCAAGTTAGCGCTGATGCTGAACTGCTTGGATGAATCGCCAGGAACAAAGTCAACCAGTTTAGTCTCCTTAGCCGATTTAAACTTCAGTGCCAGATCATGCTCAGTAGTTGGCTTTTTCAGAGAAGTCATATCTGCCGGATCAACATTGTCTTTGTAAAATTTCAGCTCCTCCGTGGCACAAACCGACTCAGCATAAGCTGCATCACCTTCTTCACATTCCAAAGCAATCTTCTAGCTCCCATGCATCGTGATGGTCCCCTTATGACCCGGCATCTTAAGCTGCAAATAAACATAACAAGGCCTTGCCATGAACTTAGCATAAGCCGGCCGTCCGAACAGGGCATGATATGGACTCTTGATTTTCACTACTTCAAAAGTCAACACCTCTGATCTTGAATCATGATCGTCTCCAAAAGCAACTTCCAGAGCTATCTTGCCAACTGGGTATGCCGATTTACCAGGCACTACCCCATGAAACACAGTGTTCGATGGTTTAAGATTCTTATCTGTTAGCCCCATGCGACGAAAGGTTTCATAGTAAAGGATATTGATACTGCTTCCTCCATCCATAAGCACCTTGGTAAATTTATACCCCCCAACCTGGGGTGCCACCACTAAAGCCAAATGACCCGGATGGTCAACCCGGGGTGGATGATCCTCTCGAATCCACAGGATGGGTTGTTCAGACCAGCGCAGATAACGAGGTACCGCCGGTTCAACGGATTTCACAGCTCTTTTATGAAGCTTCTGATCGCGCTTACATAAGCTAGTGGTGAAGACATGATACTGCCCACTATTCAACTGTTTTGGATTGCTCTGATAACCCGATTGCTACTGCTGTTGGTTCCCCTGATGGTTGTAACCTCCCTGGTTTCCCTGGCTGTTCGGATTGCCATGTCCGGTTTGGTTGCCCTGGAACCCTGAACCGGAACTGCCACCACCATAACCCGGCCCATGGAAACCGCCTCCTGAACCGCCAGGCGGTCCATTGTCATATTGAAAGAGATTTGAATATTTGAACTCCCGCATGATGAAGCAATCCTTCCAAAGATGCATAGCTGGTCTCTCCTTCGATCCGTGCTTTGGGCAAGGCTGGTTTAACAGGCGCTCCAGATAGGGGCCTGACCCTCCACCCCGCTGGGGCGGTTTACCCTTACGCCGCTGACCGTTATCCTGGGCATTGGTGTTAGCCACAAAGTCCAAGCTATTATCTGCCTTGCATTTACCATTGTTCCCATGACCTGCTGAATTATGCTGCTGCCCCTTGGCGTTGCCGCTCTTCTTTCCCTTCCCTGTCTTGTCATCATCAGACTCGGGGTCCTTGGTACTATCAGAGTCGGCATATTTTACTAGAGCCGCCATAAGCGTTCCTATATCATTACAATGACGTTTGAGCCATCCCAATTTTAGCTTCAAAGGTGCAAACCGGAAATTGCCTTCCAATGTTAAAACGGCTGTGTCAGCATTGATGCGGTCTGATGAATGCAAAATCTCCGAAACCCGGCGCACCCAGTGGGTTGTTGATTCTCCTTCCTCCTGGACACAGGCAGCTAAATCCACGATGGACATGGGCTGCTTGCACGTACCTTTGAAGTTTTGGATAAACCGGGCCCTTAATTCAGCCCATGATCCAACAGAGTTGGCTCGCAGATTTTTCAACCACGTGCGAGTTGTTCCCTCCAACATCATGGTAAAGTATTTAGCACACGCCGCTTCGTCCACATCCAGCATCTCCATTGCCATCTCATAACTATCCACCCATGACTCAGGGGATAAATCGGCGGTGTAATTCGGCACCTTACGCAGGCCTTTGAATCCTTGGGTAACCATACATTGCGCAGCGCTGGGACAAGACATGGCACTCCCAAAGAACTGGAGATAACCTCTAGTTCCACCAATGTTTTTGGACGAACCAGAGTGAACTGACGAACTGGCGTGAGTTGACGAACTGGTGCTTCGTGCTGTGCCGCTAACTCGGCTTCCCGACGTGCCCTAGCGCGATCCACTACATCCTGGGCATTGCCACCGCCAACCGTCGGGTTATTGCCATGGGGAGGATTACGATTCCTCGCACTGCTTGATACGGCCGGTTCCTCGATATGCCTGTTGTAGCTCCGGCTTGGGCGGGGAGTAGAATGAATCCTTTCGAGGCTATATGAATAGGCCTGTTGCTGAGTCAAAGCCGTCTGAAGGAGTTCCCTAGCCTGTCGTGTATCAACTGCTATGGGGGACTCACCATCAATCGGGAGAGCTGCCAATCGTGAAGCGGCAACAACGATGTTATCCAATGGGTTGGAGTAATGACCCGGAGGTGTTGATACGTGTTGTGATGGAATGTCATTCTGACGAGACGGAGGCGGTGGATCCGTCGCACGAGGCTGAACTGGTGCCCCGGTCGCAGGTGCCTCCGCCCGGTTTACCACAGGTTGGTTGCTGGTGCCCGCTCCTGGCGTGTTAAAGAGATTCCTCGTCTCCAAGACCGACGAAAGGCGCGACCGGTATCTTCTCCTCATGACGTCATCTGACGCACTCTGGTCTAGCATAAGCCGGTACGCCCGAGCCTCCAATCCGGCCCGCTCTGTAGCCATCCTAGTGTTTTCTGCTGCCAGGTCCGCTTTAGCTTGAGTTATCTGATCCTTCACCTTTGCAATCTCTGTGTTGTGCTGATCCCGGTTTGCTGCGTCCACGTCCGCTGCCAGCAACGTTGCTAAAGCATCGAATAGATCGGACAAAACCTGAGCCGGAGGCGGCACAGAGCCCCCTGCTCCCGCTGGTGTTGCTGTTGCTGAACCGATGATCATTGCCACGGCGGTAGAAGTGTGCTGCGCTGGTTCGGCCATGAAGACCGCGACCCGGCTTGGCAGATCAAGGGGGTCCAGAATACTGTTGCCATCGTAACCTCCACTAATTCGTCCATCCTACAGCTGGTACATCGACTCGGTCTCTCTGGTTGAAGACTCATCATCAGAGCAGACAATGGTTTTGCCACCAGATGCCGATATATCCTCATATTCCGCTCCATGGATGACACCTACGAAGACATGCTTTATGGTGGGCTGAACCTGGGCAGAGCTTGCACGCTGAGCCGTCTCGATGATGTCGGTGCAGATGTCTGGCTCAGGGCCCGGTTCATCGATCTTGCCGATGAAGACGTGAATTCCACCAAAGGGGACCCGGTACCCGTACTCGACTGAACCGGCCTCGGGACCCCATCCTGAGTCATCGATGTAGAGCTTACCGCGACGACTTTTAGTCATCCGGCCCACAGCGTATCCCTTGAGTCCTTCGAAGCTGCCCTTCAAGAACTCGAAACCATCGTGCGATAGCCCCACGGTGGGCGCCAACTTTCGTGGTTTTGTCACGGTAGATGTCCTTGTGAAAGGACTTAGCCGTGGAGCCATCGCAATGGGTTAGCTTAAAGGGGTTAAAGCAGACGAAGGACGCGAGAGTTTTATGCTGGTTCGGCCCCTTACGATGAAGGTAAAAGCCTACTCCAATTGTGATGGAATTGCTAGGGTTTCGATGACCAGGGAGCGAATCCGCTTTGCCTGGTTCTCGAGATGTTGTGTGTTGTCCCTAAACCGCCGCCGGGTCGTCCCTTTATATACATAGGTCGACGCCCGTCGGTTTACAGAGTCCCGAGGCCGGATCATCAACGTGTCCAATTCGGTCTCTATTCCTCCTATCTTACAATACAAGTTACATGATAATGTCGGTTTATGTCTAGAGGCCTTAACCCGCCTTTGGGCCTTGGGCCTTCATGAAGCGCCATCATCCTTTGTCTTCCTAGGCTTCAAATAGTAATCATCATATAGTTAACCCGGCCACTCCTGGTCGGTTTATGTCCAGTAATAATACCCCCAACATTTTTGTTTGGCCAACTTAATCTATTTATCTTGCAATGGGAAGAGGTGCTTTGTAGTGGGTTTGATCTTACGGTGCTTGATCCCAGTAATAGAAGGCGAACCGACACGTATGTACCGTTGCTACTAAGGATAAAACAATGGGGTCTATCTCTACATAGATAGATCTTGTCTACATCATGTCATCGTTCTTATTGCATCACTCTGTTTCTCCATGAACTTAATACACTAGATGCATGCTGGATAGCAGTCGATGTGTGGAGTAATAGTAGTAGATGCAGGCAGGAGTCGGTCTACTAATCTTGGACATGATGCCTATATAATGATCATTGCCTAGATATCTTCATGATTATTTGAAGTTCTATCAATTTCCCAACAGTAATTTGTTCACCCACCGTTTGCTATTTTTCTCGAGAGAAGCCACTAGTGAAAGCTACAACCCCCGTGTCTCTTTCTCATATATTTGCCTTTGCGATCTACTTTTCCTTTGCATTTATTTTTAGATCTATTAAACCAAAAATACAAAAATACTTTGCTGCACTTTATACTATGTGTGATCTATTTACTCAATCTATTACAACTTTCTCTCGTCCACGCACCAATTTCTGGCGCCGTACCCGGAAGGGATTGACAACCCCTTTAACACGTCAGGTTGTGAGGATTTGTTATCTGTGTGCAGGGGATGTTCATGTTGTGTTGATTGGTTCTCCTACTGGTTTGATAACCTTGGTTTCATATATGAGGGAAATACCTACCGCCGCTGTGTTGCATCATCCCTTGCTCTTTGGGAAAATACCGACGTAGCTTCAAGCGACATCAATCGACCCAATCTTGTTTGTTATGAATTGAGATAATATCATCTACATTCTGTTGTAATAACACAAAGTGATAACTTGTGATATTGCTCCTTAGACCATGAGATTATCGTGGTCACCTATAACAAAGTGATCATAACGACAACTTACAAGTTCATCGGAAAGTTTGACAAGTGGCCAGATAGCTCGAAAGTGGGATTTGCTCCACTGACGATGGAGAGATATTCTTAGGGACCTCTCGGTGTGATGGCATCAATCATTGTTTGGCCAGACACGAGTGACTATGTCACGGGGACGCCGGAACACAATAACGAGAAAGAAAAAAAACAAGAAATGAGGATTTCGATGTAGTGAGCATGGTGATGACTCAGGAGGACACCGATACCCCCGGGTTTTGTAAAGTATTGCGAAGCGAACATCAAATGATATCCAAAGTTTCACTCGAATATCATTCATGTACTCATAGGGATCGATGCGGACGTCCACGGTCCCACTGTCGGTCATTGAACGAATGGTTTCATTCACATCTGTGAGTTACTGAACCTATAGGATCACAAGCTTAAGGTAATCATGATCTGACAAGTGTTAGTGGTATGGGAGTAATGAGAATATATTTTTGGAATTGTTTCATTAATATCTGGAATAGTTTCGAGAGGTTCCGGAAGCGTTTCGGGGTCACCAGAAGGGTTTCGATGAATACCGGTGATACATCTCCAACGTATCTATAATTAATGAAGTATTCATGCCAATATATTACCATTCTTGGATGTTTTACATTCATTTTATAGCAACTTTATATCATTTTTTGGGACTAACCTATTAACCCTGTGCCCAGTGCCAGTTGTTGTTTTTTGCTTGTTTTTTACATCGCAGAAAATCAATATCAAACGGACTCCAAACACCGTGAAACTTTACGGAGATTTTTTTTGGACCAGAAGGAACCCAACGGGCCAGAGCTGCAACTGGGTTGTGCCTCGAGGGCGGCACAACCCACCAGGGCGTGCCAGGCCCCCTGGCGCGCCCAGGTGGGTTGTGCCCACCTCTGTGGCCTCCCGTACCCCTTCTTTGCACTATAAATTCCTAAATATTCCGAAACCCCTCGAGGTTAACCTAGATCAGAAGTTCCGCCACCGCAGGGCTTCGTAGCCACCGAAAACCAATCTAGACCCGTTCCTGCACCCTGCCGGAGGGGGCAATCATCTCCGGTGGCCATCTTCATCATCCCGGCGACCACCACGATGAAGAGGGAGTAGTCCACCCTCAGGGCTGATGGTTTGTACCAGTAGCTATGTGTTTTATCTCTCTCTGTCGTGATCTATATCATGGGATTTGTTAGCATAGATGGATCATATGATGTTTCTCCCCTCTATACTCTTGTTGTGATGAATTGAATCTTTACCCTTTGAAGTTTTGTCTTGTTGGATTGATTATTCAGAGATGAGAACACATGATATATGTCTTCCGGTATGAATACTTAAGATGACAAATGGGGTATCTTATTGATTCACTTGATATATGTTATGGCATTCAACTCGCGGATTCCCGCGGTGATATTGGGTTAATCTATGCATAGGGGTTGATGCACGTTTTTCTCCGACGGAAACTTTGGGGTCTCTTTATAGTTCTTTATGTGGATTGAGTATTATGAATATGAATATGCTTTGGTGTTACTCTAGTACGAACTCTAGGATAGATCGAATGGAAACAATAGCTTTGTGTTATTTTAGTATGAACTCTTGAATAGATCGATCAGAAAGAATAGCTTTGAGGTGGTTTCGCACCATACAAACAATTCCTACCTTTTGTTCTCCACTAATAGGAACTCGGGAGTGATTCTTTGTTGTACTTTGAGTGATAATCATATGATCCAACTATGTTAGCACTGTTGGGAGATTGCACTAGTGAAAGTACGGACCCTATGCCTTGTTTTTAAGCATTGCAATACCGCTTTTGTGCTCATTTACTATTTGCCACCTTGATGTTTTTATTTATTCAGATTATAAAAATATATTTCTACCATCCATATTACACTTTTATCACCATCTCTTCGCCAAACTAGTGCACCTATACAATTTGCCATTGTATTGGGTGTGTTGGGGACACAAGAAATTTCTTGTATTTGATTGCAAGGTCGTTTGACAGAGACCATCTTCATCCTACACCTCTCACGAATTGATAAACCTTAGGACATCCACTTGAGGGAAAATTGCTACTGTCCTACAAAACTCTGCACTTGGAGGCCCAACACATGTCTACAAGAATAAAGTTGCGTAGTAGAAATCAACCGGCTATTATCGATTAATTATATGTAGGTGGAAAATGTTTCTGGGGATGTTAAATTATATGCAGTGCGCTAAAAATGTTTAGAACAAATATATATTTAAATTAATATCAATGGGCCTAATAAGGCCAAGATGTCGAGAAGGAATTGGTCCACAAGGGCCCAATAGGAACCCGCCCCCTTTTGCCACTATGGGAGGCCGAATCCTACTAGGGTGGGAGTCCAACTCCCCCCCCTAGGCCGGTGCTACTTGTGAGCTACGTTGGGATTACCCTAAAGAGGAGAGGATGATGCAACACAGTAGAGATAAGTATTTCCCTCAGTTGTGAAACCAAGGTTATCAATCCAGTAGGAGAACCAAGCAACGACTAGTGAACAACACCAACACACAAACAACAAATACTTGCAACCCAATGCGAACAAGGGGTTGTCAGTCCCCTGACGGTTATGAGCAACATTAAATTGTATAGTTTTTGATAGATATATCGGACAAAAATGCAAAAGAAAATAAATAAAAGACAAATGCATCAAGGTATTTTTAGTTTTAATAGATGCTAAAATATAGACCCCACGGTCATAGTTTTCACTAGAGGTTTCTCTCATAAAAATAGCATATGGTGGGTAAACAAATTACTGTTGGGAAATTGACAGAAAAGCAAATAATTCTGGCAATATCCAAGGCAATGATCACATATATAGGCATCACGTCCAGACAAGTAGACCGAAACGATCATGCATCTACTACTATTACTCCACACATTGACCGCTATCCAGCATGCATCAAGTGTATTAAGTTCATGGAAGAACGAAGTAACATGTTAAGCAAGATGACATGATGTTGACAAGATAAAATCACGTATGAAATGAATTCCATCTTTTTACCCTTAATATCAATGATACATGCGTGTCATGTCCCTTTCTGTCACCTGGATTGAGCACCGCAAGATCAAACCCATCACAAAGCACCTCTTCCCATGGCAAGATAAATCAATCTAGTTGGCCAAACCAAACCAATAAATCGAAGAAGAAATATGAGGCTATAAAAATCATGCATAAAAGAGTTTAGAGAAAACTCAAATAATATTCATGCATATATCTAATCATATACTCATAATTCATCGGATCCCAACAAACACACCGCAAAAAGTCATTACTCAAATAGATCTCCAACAACACCGAGGAGAACATTGTATTGAAGATTAAATAGAGAGAAGAATCCATCTAGCCACTTAGTTGATTTAGGGCATATTTCTTTCGAGTCATTTACTGTCTATTTAGTTATTCCTCTATTCAGTTCAATCTTTGAATTACTTACTTGGTTTTATCTTTGAAGGTTTGATTTTTTGAAGAAATTACCATATCTCCTATTCACCCCCTCTTGTCGATATCTGATCCTACAAGGCGACCCCTACCTTAGACCATGACCATGAGAAAATCTAGGACCCAAAATACCATTTTAAGATGATCCTAGTAGATATTGTCTTGAGGAGCGTGGAAATCTAGACAGACTAGTTAGGACCAAATTCAAGCTTCCTAAGTAGTTTAATAAGAAATTGTGAAGCAACAATGTTAAAAGCCTTAGCGATGTCCAGTGTTAGTAAAAGGCTTTTACATATCCTTTCCTTAAGCATCTTGGCCGATTCCACGACCATCTTGAAATTTTCATGCAGCGATCGACCTTTCAAAGAAGCAAGTTATTTTCCCCCAACTATCATGGGATAAACGGCAACCAACCTTCTAGCCAGCAAATTAGATATGATATTTGAGAAACTAAGCACAAGACTGATCGGGTGAAAGTCATTGGGACTAGATGCTCCAGGCCTTTTTAGGGAGTATAACAATGTGTGCAACGTTAACCATCTCGAAAACCATGAGGTGGAAGAATGAACGTTGTTAAAAATCTCCACTAAATCTTTCTTGATCACATGTGAACACTTCCTATAAAAGGTGATATTATACCAATCTGGTCTAGGTTTTTTCCGGCATATCCATAATCTCTACTTAATTTCATATTTAGTAAATGGTAAATGGAGCATGCTCAAGTCAGGCTGATTAACACCGAGGAAATAAAGTTCAAGATAGCCCTGCCTAGGCACTGCGGTCCCAAACCTCTTAATGAAGTGTTGCGGGATGTCTTCAATCTCACTCGGAGACGAAACCACCAAGGAGCCATCCCACAAGGATCCAATGTAATTTTTTCCGTCCCTTATGATTGGTATGAATGTGAAAATATGTATTTTTTGCGTCACCTTCCTGAAGCCAAAAAATTATGGATCTTTGCATGGCAATGGACCTTTCGATTGCACATAGTCCTAGAAGTTTTTTCTTCAACTCTCTCATGAACCATCTCTCCTTGAACGAGAATATCCTAGCATCTTCAGCCCGAATGAAGATGCCAATAATAGTATTAGACCAAACATTTTGTTCCTTGATATCACCAAATTTATTGCCGCTCCAACTTTGATAATGTAATTTTTCCTACTTTTAAGACAACCTTCTCAAGATAGTAAAAAATCTATTTAGAGTCAATTTATAAATTTAAGTTTCGGAAAAAGTTGAACAGAGAGGATGCATGTGTGCACATATGCAAGATGTACATGGAGTCAAAATTCCAAAAAAAATATCTTTCATATCATTAACCCGATTGACGATATGCTTACAAAGTTGGGTTCGTCATGGCGAGTTCTTAGAAACTAGTTCTCATGTCACCTTGTTTTGATAACTTTTGTTTTTGTCCATACTTGTCAGGTTATATTTACCCACCTTACAAATTAATGACCTCTTTTAATTGCCATCACTCTGTGAAACTTTAATACAATGTGCACCAAACTAGCGTTTGTGGAAGTTGTGTGGTTGTGGATTGATGCCACTCATATTTTGTTCTTAGCACCTAATCACTCGCTAGCTATGTGTAGGGTGTGTTGGGGAACGTAGTATTTCAAAATTTTGCCTACGATCACACAAGATCTATCTAGGAGAAGCATAGCAACGAGCGGGGAGAGTGTGTCCATGTACCCTCGTAGACCAAAAGCGGAAGCATTAAGTAACGCGGTTGATGTAGTCGAACGTCTTCGCGATCCAACCGATCAAGTACCGAATGCACGACACCTCCATGATCTGCACACGTTCAGCTCGGTGACGTCCCTCGAACTCTAGATCCACCTGAGGCCGAGGGAGAGTTTCGTCAGCACAACGGTGTGTTGACGGTGATGATGAAGTTACCGATGCAGGGCTTCGCCTAAGCACTACAATAACATGACTGAGGTGGAAATCTGTGGAGGGGGGCACTGCACACGGTAAGAGATCAACTTGTGTGTCTATGGGGTGACCCCCTCCCTCGTATATAAAGCAGTGGAGGGGGGCGGCCAGCCTCCTATGGCGTGCCCCAAGAGGGGAATCCTACTCCTACTAGGAGTAGGTTCCCCCTTTCCTAGTCCAACTAGGAGGGGGAAGGAGGGAAGAGGGAGATAAATGAAAGGGGGGCCGGCCACCCTCCCAATTCAGATTGGGCTTGGGCGGGCGCACCCCACCTCTTGGCCGCCTCCTCCTCTCTTCTACTAAAGCCCATGTAGGCCCATTAAGCCCCCCGGGGGGTTCCAGTAACCCCCCGGTACTCTGGAAAATGCCCAAACTAATCCGAAACATTTCCGTTGTCCAAACATAACCTTCCAATATATCAATCTTCATGTCTCGACCATTTCGAGACTCCTCGTCATATCCATGATCATATCCGGGACTCTGAACAACCTTAGGTACATCAAATCACATAACTCACAATACATATCGTCATCGAACGTTAAGCGTGCGGACCCTATGGGTTCGAGAACTATGTAGACATGACCGGGACTCATCTACGGTCAATAACCAATAGCGGAACCTTCATGCTCATATTGGTTCCTACATATTCTACAAAGATCTTTATCGGTCAAACCGCATAACAAAATACGTTGTTCTCTTTGTCATCGGTTTGTTACTTGCCCGAGATTCGATCGTTGGTACCATCATACCTAGTTCAATCTCGTTACCGGCAAGTCTCTTTACTCGTTCCGTAATGCATCATCCCGTGACTAACTCATTAGTCACATTGCTTGCAAGGCTCATAGTGATGTGCATTACCAAGAGGGCCTAGAGATACCTCTCCGACAATCGGAGTGACAAATCCTAATCTCGATCTATGCCAACTCAACAAACACCATCGGAGACGCTGTAGGGCATATTTATAATCACTCAGTTACGTTGTGACGTTTGATAGCACACTAAGTATTCCTCTGGTATTCGGGGGTTGCATAATCTCATAGTCATAGGAACATGTATAAGTCATCAAGAAAGCAATAGCAATAAACTAAATGATCATAGTGCTGAGCTAATGGATGGGTCTAGTCCATCACATCATTCTCTAATGATGTGACCCCGTTCATCAAATGGCAACACATGTCTATGGCTAGGAAACTTAACCATCTTTGATTAACGAGCTAGTCAAGTAGAGGCATACTAGGGACACTCTGTTTGTCTATGTATTCACACATGTACTAAGTTTCCGGTCAATACAATTCTAGCATGAATAATAAACATTTATCATGATATAAGGAAATATAAATAACAACTTTATTATTGCCTCTAGGGCATATTTCCTTCAGTCTCCCACTTGCACTAGAGTCAATAATCTAGTTGACAATGTCATGGGATTTCACACCAATAGTTCACATCTTTATGTGATTAGTTCACATCTTCATGTAACTAATACCCAAAGGGTTTACTAGAGTCAATAATCTAGTTCACACTCTATGTGATTAACACCCAAAGAGTGATCATGTTTTGCTTGTGAGAGAAGTTTAGTCTATAGGTCCGCAACATTCAGATCCGTATGTATTTTGCCAATTTCTATGTCTACAATACTCGGCACGGAGCTACTCTAGCTAATTGCTCCCACTTTCAATATATATCTAGATCGAGACTTAGAGTCATCTAGATCGGTGTCAAAAGCTTGCATCGACATAAATCTTTATGACGAACTCTTTTATCACCTTGAAAGTGCAACTATCCCTAGGTGGTTTTAGTAGTTCATAACAACATATAGCTCATTGAGCTAATGCTATTCCAAGATGATTATTTCAGGAAAGCTAAATGATTGGCATGGCATGGATGTGAAAGTGGAACCCTCACAATACTAAGGACAAAGGATTGGCTCAAGCTCAAAAGCTCAAGACTCTTCATTTTATATTTTAGTGATCCAAGATCACATTGAGTCTTTAGGAAAAGCCAATACTATCAAGGAGGGATGAGGTGTTGCTTAATGAGCCTCTTGCTTCATGTGCTTAGTGATATGCTCCAAAACCCTCAACTACTTTCCCATATCCACATATAACCGAAACCCTAAGCCAAACTCGGTCCTACCGATTCTTCCTATCCGGCGCCACCGAGTTTCACTTGTCATAAGCCACTGCCAAACCCTAGCAATTCGGTGTAACATCCCAAATTTTCAATTTGGAATGTTATACATTAGATCATCTTGCATATCTTATTTTCTTGCTTTCTGGTCGATCCTAGAAATTTCATGCAACTCAAGGACCTTCGGAGAGAGTTGGAGATTTCGCTATTTTCATATTTGAGAGTTTTCTCGAATTTGAAAAGAGGATCATTTGATTTATTTATTTCATCTTCAATTATTTTTCCGATATCAAAATATGAGAGAGGGAATAATATGACTTTCCCAAAATATAGGAAAAATGAAGATTTAATAAATAGATCAAATTTCGTTTTCCGGTGTTTGTTTGTTTTTCTTTGGATAGGGAAAATGCGTGTTTTCAAAATTGCATTTTAGGTCCGTAGAAAAGTTTATTTTGTTCGACTCATTTTTAGGAGTCGGGGAAAATTTACTTTAGTAATTTTGGAGCTCATTTAGATTTTCTTTCTTTTGTTTTTCTGCGCGCGTAACCGTTTAAAAAAAAGGAGCCAGGCCAGCCGGGCCAAGGCCCAGGCCAGCCGCCGCCCCAGCCTCCCGTGCGCCAGGCGCCAGGCGCAGGAGCGCCAGGCCACCGCCTCCCCTCGCTCAAGCCGAGTCCCAGCGGGATTCTGGCCGGTTAGCCCCTCCCCATTCCTTTGTTTCGTTTTCCTTTTTCCTACTCTATTTCTTGTCCCCTACCCCAAGTAAACCCCCTCCCCTCACCTATATAAATACCCCCACACCCCTCCTCCAAAACATCAAATCAAACCCCAAGCCCCACACCACCCCGCGCCTCCCCAAGCCACGCCCTACCCCGCGCCCCTCACCACCGTCGCCGCCGCTTTAGCCGCGCCGCCGCTGCCATAGCCGCGCCGCCCCTCACCCGCCGCCGCCGCCCCTCACCCGCCGCCGCCGCCCCTATAGCGCCGCAGCCGCCGCCCTAGCACGCCGCCGTCGCCACCGTTCGCCCCGCCTCGCCGGAGGTAGCCCCGCGCCTCTCTTTTTCTACCCCGCGGTTCGGTTCTTTTAAAAGAAACCGTTCCGGTTTTCTTTTCCAGTTTTTCTCTCCGTTTTCTTTTTCGGTTTCTTTTCCGAAACCCCTAGATCGGTTTTCCGTTTTCTTTTTCGGTTTCTTTTCCGAAAACCCTAGATCGGTTTTCGTTCTTCTTTCGGACCGTTCGTCTCAACGAACGTGATCACCGATTGTTCCCGGTTAACGACGCCCATTCGTTTAACCATTCATCTCTTTCTTTTCGTCGGATTCATTCCGCGATCGCGATCTCAGATCCGATCTTCGTTCTAGTTTATCTTCTCGCCCGTTTATCGGAATCAGGTGATTCAAGCGCCTGGAGTTTCGTCTCGAAACCGCCGTTCCGTCTAATCAACTTGAACAAGTTTTTGCTATGGTAAAACTTGACCTAGTTTCAACTTGCTAGAACCGAGTTGTTTTCTTCCGCCGTTTGTTTTCCGTCGTTTGTTCGGTTCGTTCTTTCTTTGCAACCGGAGTTCTTAAGTTGAACTTTCTGGTTTGTCCTCTCGTTCGAGTTTTACTTCTGCATTAGATGAGTACTTATTGTGTGGTTACTATTGTTTGCTTACGATAGATTGACCAGAGTATGACGAGTAGATCTATCAAGAGTTTTAAGTACGAATCATCTTCATCTACATTGCAGGCAAGTTCACACTTTGATCATACCTTTTCTACAACCCAGTTTTATTGCATTAGATCAATCCTCTCACATTGCATGATTAGGATCTAATTAAACTGTGGGATGGGAAGTAGATGAGGTAGTACCTATCACCTGTATTATTATGAAACCTTTGGGAGTTACATCTACGTTTGCTTATTATGCCATGCTATGCTAGTAGACGTGGATTGGGTGAGTGATATCCATGACAGATGTGAGTTGATAATTTTAATGGTTTATCTAAGGTGGCAACTTGAACACACATCTGGGTGGATTGAGGCACCTGATGTCTATCTGGACTTGCCTGTTTTATTTTGGACCGCCACCCAGGCTCAAAGGGATCATAAGATATTTCAAACTAGAAACTTACGTGTGCAGCCACATGCTACTATGGGCTCTGGCATAGTTGACTAAGTTGTGCGAACTCTTACGGGTAGACTAGCAGATGTAGGGGAAAGTAGGTGTACCGGTCTACCCACACGTAAGGTGCTAGCGCTTCTGAAAGACTGTGTCTCGGTCATCCGTCTTCTCAAACACCATGTAGTGCGAGAAACCAAACGGAGGCGATCGAGTCATGTGGGAAAAGTGCGCAAACCTCTGCAGAGTGTACAAACTAATCATGATTAGCCGTGTCCCCGGTTATGGACAACTTGAGTATCTAGTACTTGAATATCATGTGAATCTCAACATGTTACTTCTAACTAATGTTGTTGGGTTTTAATTATTTTTAATTGGGATTGAGAATGCTGTCAACCATTCTCAATGTTTCACAACCACCATGATAGTTAAATAAATTTATTCCTTTGCAGTAGGGAAAAATTGGCTTTACGCAAAAACCTTATAACCATAGAGCTTTTCCACCAGCCAAATATGCATGTAGTGATAGTCATTATTCATCATTCTCTATGGTGTGAATTTGCCAGTACATTCAATGTACTGACCCGTTTCGGGCTGCAACGTCTCATGTTGCAGGTTTCTTACATCGAGTAAGTGATACGTTAGGGTTACGATTTCTACACTCAACTTTGCCGTTGGTGTTGATGGGAATCCACAACCTTGTTGCTTCTGCTATATGGATTGAGGTAATAGTATTTACGTTACTTTATACATGTGATTTATCTCTGTTATAAATCCTTCGAGTACTGTGTGTGTCAGTATACCGATCCAGGGATGACACTTAAGCACAGAGAGTTGACCCATTCGGGTTGGGTCGCTACAAGATGGTATCAGAGCACATGTTGACTGTAGGACGTGACCCTAGAAACCGGCAAGCCCATAGCAAAGATTTTTCTCTACAACTTTCCCTTTCAAAAAGATCTTTTACCTCTCTTCTCTTCTGAGCTTATTCAAAAATTCTTTTTGACCAGTCGAAGATTCGACTGATGAGACCACTCCAAGAAGTACAGGGTATCAGACAACTAAGGCCACTTTGGAATGAAGAGTATTTTCCGTGCATCTGAATAATGGAAACTACAATGGTTGAAGGCCGAAGACAAGTAGAATTGGAAGGCTCTGTAGAATTTCCAGATTTGTATGACCTAGGAAGGCTACGCAAATGGAACTTAACAGATTATGGAAGTTGTCAATACCCGAGATCAAGGTGTATTGGAGAAAGACTGAAACAAGGAGCATGAGAACTCGAAGTTTTGTCAAAAGAACCCTAAGGCAGGAGATATCAACTGTGGAGAGATAGCTCATGGAAATGACAAGAGAAACACGGTTATCCGTGATGTCATCCCCCGCTGATGCTATTGTCACCGTGCTGAGTTAAGGATGCATTTCTTCAGAATGGATTTGATGGAAGAAGGCTAATGGAGCATCTGTCAGCAAAAGATGAAGTTTTAACCTTAGCCGGTGTATCACCAGGATCTGGAGTGTTACATCAGGAAGTTAAGATGGATCTGCAGGAAGCAGTATTTGATAAGGAAGCATTTCGTGAAGAACTCAGGACCCAGAAGCTGAAATAGCCAAATTGGATGAGCAAAACCTCGTGATACAGGAGATTCGTCAGGAACTGAAGGGCAGTAGTACCATGGTTCATGCCAATGTTGAAACCCAGAAGTTTGGAATGCAACTCCAGAAATATTGAAGGACATCGTGAGAGACTTCACGTCAATAGAGATGATCTGGCAAAAGAGCTGGAGAAGGACAAGCACGATGGCAAGAAGCCATCAGAGACATGACCAAGACTTGAAGAGTTGGAGACATTGAAGATTTATTGACCTTTAGACGATCAAACCCCTGTTATATACCTACGTTAGATGCGACGATTGTGAGCTGTCATTTGTTTGATGTTTTTCAACAGCCACAACAAAAATCTGTCTTTTCAAAACTTTTGTTTGTATTGTGTGCATCCCTCTCTATTTCTCTTATCTCACCCCAAACCCATGGACCCAATAGATGATGAATGGAGATGAGCTTGTATTTTCAGGACCGATGAGTCAATTGGAGTTTGACCGATGGATTTGGAACATGGAGGATCATATGGAGAATAACCCTATAGTCAGAAAGGATATGGCCTAGCATGCTCTTCAATGTTTTGAAAGAGGTGCTGCTACTTGGTGGAGGATGTACCAAACCATGAATGGATGGCAAGGAGTAACCACTTGGAGAGAATCTAAGTTGACTCTACAAAGATATCACCTTGTGTCCCAGAAGTTGAAGTCTTATGGAAAGGATATAAGGAAACCTTGTGCATGCAAGATTTGTGGAGAAATAGGCTACACCCATAAAGCAGACAAGGATGAATGCATTAACTGTGAAGGAAGTCACCCAGTTGAAGAATGCCCAACCAGGAAGATTACTTGTTTCTTGTGTGAAGGGACTACCCACTATCCTGCTCAGTGTCACATTTACCCCATGGTACAACGAACCATCCAGCAGAAGAACGACGTAATGAAAGGAGCCCTCATGGAAATTTTAGAAGAACCCGTGATGAAGGAAGATGTGGAAGACACACCCAAAGAGGAACCAATTAAACCCTACACCAAGTCTTGCTATTCATGTGGAGAAGAAGGACACATCTCCCAGAATTGTATGAATGGGGATCTAGTAGAATTCCCAACGGAGGAAGTAGCGTATGACCCACAGGAAATAGAAGCTCTGATTGGAATGGAAAAGACCAGGAAGAGAAACCGATTGGAGCCCAGGAGGAACCTGAGTCATATCACCTATTACAGGTGCAAGGAGTCAGGGCACTACCTCAACAGTTGCCCAAAAAGGAAACCTCGATACTTATCAGAAGTAATATGTTTTAGTTGTAATAAAGCAGGGCACTTTGCTAGAGATTGTCCGAAGAAGAAGGAGACTTGTGATAAGTAGTTGAGTTTGTAACAGAAGAAATATAGTCGTAGTAGTGAGAACATTTTCCTTTATATTGAGGTGTTGAGTTGAGGCATGTAATGGAAAAACAGGAGATTGTAATAATTTGAGAATCAATAAAGTTAGCATCGTTGGTACTGATATGGATTTTATGAGTTACTCTATGAGGAAAGATGTTGACCATTTTTGAGGATATGAGAAATATGGTCTATAAAATATTGGAGCATTTTAAGGGTGGTAGTACCCTGTAAGAACCGTTGACCCCTGGAAAAGATAAGCATACTCCACTGAGTGGATTTCGGACAAAATGAATACGAGTTTTGTCTCGATATGTGTGATACCCCAAGAGTATGTGGGATGAAGTTGGAGACCGACAATTGTTTGGACCAAAGGTGATCAAAGGAGTCAGAAGAGAATGTAAAGTTGATTCGGGATAGACTGAAGGTAGCTTGGTCCAGGCAGAAGAGTTATGTAGACTCAAAAACTCAAGGAGGTAGTCTATGAAATTGGAGATAGAGCATGTCTTCGTGTGACCCCTCTGCGAGGAGTTAAACAAATTGGAGTTAAGGGAAAGTTAGCCCCGAGATTTGTAGGACCATACCGACTCTTGGAGCATATGGCAGAAGTGGCCTACAAGTTGGAGTTACCTGAAGGACTGTCAGGAGTTCAAGATGTGTTTCATGTTTCCAGTTGAAGAAGTGCCATGCAGAGATGGCCAATATTCCCATGTAAGGACGCTTGACCCTGGAAAGGATAATGATGTTCCACGAAGTGAATATGGAATTCATTTTATCTCGATATGAGGGATATTCCACGAGGATGAAGAGATGAATTACTATTGGATATGAAGGAGATATGATGTCAGAAATATGGATCAATGGAAAACTCCATGATGAGTCTGAGTAATCATGTCCTAGTTTGGTGCCAATAGAAGGAAGGAAGACAATACAATTGGATGGATTTAAGAATAGTAGGAAGTTGGAAGTTGGACTAATGATCAGTTGTCCGAAGATGAGTTCAAGGATTACAAGTGAGGAGATGGGCTATAACCCACAGGCCCCAGGACCTGCCAAGAAGCAAGCACACTCTTGCTGAAGGAAAAACCCCGGAGGAAGATACGGTGTTTATTGATAGACGATCTTATAGGAGTTTACGCAAACCTGAGAGTGGTGAAGGAACGCTAGATGTTGTCTGGCTTGCAGAATCAATGGATTATTCCAAACTTGGTTCGTCGATGAGAGAAATTCTGCAATGCTTGTGAGGATGACCGAGTGTTAGAGTGCGAGATTCGCTAAACCGTATACAAGGTAATGATTTGGGTGTGGGATGGATTGATCACCATACCGACTTACTCTTATTATTCGCCTTGCTATATGGGATGGTGAATCTGAGTGACTTACCTATAGTAGAGAGACGACGATGAAAACCTTGTTTAAACCTTAGAATGGTATAGCAATTTTTTTCCTTGTACACGGCAGCTTTTTGCCGACCGTAGGTTATACGGTGAGGATCACCCAGACCCATTTCCTGCAGGAGAAACCATAAATTGTTGACCACCATGAGATATCGATAGTTGTTTAGTTTTGGCGCTAGACCCGTCAGCTAAGAAGACCCAATCTCGGAATAACCTTACTAAGAGGAAATGACAGAAGAATTGAGTAAAAGGTTATGCCACTACTGGAAGAGCCCAGAGAAGGAATTTGCCGAGAATCTGAGAAGACCGGCCCCGTCAAGAATAAGGATGGAGTATATGAGTATTGATGGGACCGTAACAACGTTTCTAAGGGTGGTAGAACCCCAGACACCGTGTGATGAACGATGGATTTTGAGGAGATTCATTTTAAGGGTGGTAGGTTTGTAACATCCCAAATTTTCAATTTGGAATGTTATACATTAGATCATCATGCATATCTTATTTTCTTGCTTTCTGGTCGATCCTAGAAATTTCACGCAACTCAAGGACCTTCAGAGAGAGTTGGAGATTTCGCTATTTTCATATTTGAGAGTTTTCTCGAATTTGAAAAGAGGATCATTTGATTTATTTATTTCATCTTCAATTATTTTTCCGATATCAAAATATGAGAGAGGGAATAATATGACTTTCCCAAAATATAGGAAAAATGAAGATTTAATAAATAGATCAAATTTCGTTTTCCGGTGTTTGTTTGTTTTTCTTTGGATAGGGAAAAATGCGCATTTTCGAAATTGCATTTTAGGTCCGTAGAAAAGTTCATTTTGTTCGACTCATTTTTAGGAGTCGGGGAAAATTTACTTTAGTAATTTTGGAGCTCGTTTAGATTTTCTTTCCTTTGTTTTTCTATGCGCATAACCGTTTAAAAAAAGGAGCCAGGCCAGCCGGGCCAAGGCCCAGGCCAGCCGCCGCCCCAGCCTCCCGTGCGCCAGGCGCCAGGCGCCAGGCGCAGGAGCGCCAGGCCGCCGCCTCCCCTCGCTCAAGTCGAGTCCCAGCGGGACTCTGGCCGGTTAGCCCCTCCCCTTTCCTTTGTTTCGTTTTCCTTTTTCCTACTCTATTTCTTGTCCCCTACCCCAAGTAAACCCCCTCCCCTCACCTATATAAATACCCCCACACCCCCCTCCAAAACATCAAATCAAACCCCAAGCCCCACACCACCCCGCGCCTCCCCAAGCCGCGCCCCACCCCGCGCCCCTCACCACCGCCGCCGCCGCCTTAGCCGCGCCACCGCCGCCATAGCCGCGCCGCCCCTCACCCGCCGCCGCCGCCCCTATAGCGTCGTCGCCGCCGCCTAGCACGCCGTCGTCGCCACCGTTCGCCCCGCCTTGCCGGAGGTAGCCCTGCGCCTCTCTTTTTCTTCCCCACGGTTCGGTTCTTTTAAAAGAAACTGTTTCGGTTTTCTTTTCCGGTTTTTCTCTCCGTTTTCTTTTTCGGTTTCTTTTCCGAAAACCCTAGATCGGTTTTCATTCTTCTTTCGGACCGTTCGTCTCAACGAACGTGATCACCGATTATTCCCGGTTAACGACGCCCGTTCGTTTAACCGTTCGTCTCTTTCTTTTCGTCGAATTCATTCCGCGATCGCGATCTCAGATCCGATCTTTGTTCTAGTTTATCTTCTCGCCCGTTTATCGGAATCAGGTGATTCAAGCGCCTGGAGTTTCGTCTCGAAACCGCTGTTCCGTCTAATCAACTTGAACAAGTTTTGGCTATGGTAAAACTTGACCTAGTTTCAACTTGCTAGAACCGAGTTGTTTTCTTCCGCCGTTTGTTTTCCGTCGTTTGTTCAGTTCGTTCTTTCTTTGCAACCGGAGTTCTTAAGTTGAACTTTCTGGTTCGTCCTCTCGTTCGAGTTTTACTTGTGCATTAGATGAGTACTTATTGTGTAGTTACTATTGTTTGCTTACGATAGATTGACCGGAGTGTGACGAGTAGATCTATCAAGAGTTTTAAGTACGAATCATCTTCATCTACATTGCAGGCAAGTTCACACTTTGATCATACCTTTTCTACAACCCAGTTTTATTGCATTAGATCAATCCTCTCACATTGCATGATTAGGATCTAATTAAACTGTGGGATGGGAAGTAGATGAGGTAGTACCTATCACCTGTATTATTATGAAACCTTTGGGAGTTACTTATACGTTTGCTTATTATGCCATGCTATGCTAGTAGACGTGGATTGGGTGAGTGATATCCATGACAGATGTGAGTTCGTAATTTTAATGGTTTATCTAAGGTGGCAACTTAAACACACATCTGGGTGGATTGAGGCACCTGATGTCTATCTGGACTTGCCTGTTTTATTTTGGACCGCCACCCAGGCTCAAAGGGATCATAAGATATTTCAAACTAGAAACTTACGTGTGCAGCCACATGCTACTATGGGCTCTGGCATAGTTGACTAAGTTGTGCGAACTCTTACGGGTAGACTAGCAGATGTAGGGGAAAGTAGGTGTACTGGTCTACCCACACGTAAGGTGCTAGCGCTTCTGAAAGACTGTGTCTCGGTCATCCGTCTTCTCAAACACCATGTAGTGCGAGAAACCAAACGGAGGCGATCGAGTCATGTGGGAAAAGTGCGCAAACCTCTGCAGAGTGTACAAACTAATCATGATTAGCCGTGTCCCCGGTTATGGACAACTTGAGTATCTAGTACTTGAATATCATGTGAATCTCAACATGTTACTTCTAACTAATGTTGTTGGGTTTTAATTATTTTTAATTGGGATTGAGAATGCTGTCAACCATTCTCAATGTTTCACAACCACCATGATAGTTAAATAAATTTATTCCTTTGCAGTAGGGAAAAATTGGCTTTACGCAAAAACCTTATAACCATAGAGCTTTTCCACCAGCCAAATATGCATGTAGTGATAGTCATTATTCATCATTCTCTATGGTGTGAATTTGCCAGTACATTCAATGTACTGACCCGTTTCGGGCTGCAACGTCTCATGTTGCAGGTTTCTTACCTCGAGTAAGTGATACGTTAGGGTTACGATTTCTACACTCAACTTTGCCGTTGGTGTTGATGGGAATCCACAACCTTGTTGCTTCTGCTATATGGATTGAGGTAATAGTATTTACGTTACTTTATACATGTGATTTACCTCTGTTATAAATCCTTCAAGTACTGTGTGTGTCAGCATACCGATCCAGGGATGACACTTAAGCACAGAGACTTGACCCATTCGGGTCGGGTCGCTACATTCGGTCCTACCGATAGGGATCTCGGTTTCACCGAGATGGGGTTGCAAACTCTCTGTTTCCCTTTCGTAACTTTTCGGTCCCACCGAAAGAGCGAATTGGTCCCACCGAGATTGCAATGTAAACTCAGTGTTTCCCCTTTGTAACTTTTCGGTCTCACCGAGTTCCACTCGGTCTCACCGAAAGAGCAAATCGGTCCCACCAAGTTTGCCTGACCAACTCTCTGGTTAGCTAATTACCAAATTCGGTCTCACCGAGTTTGTGTAATTGGTCTCACCGAGATTACATTATGCCCAAACCCTAACCGTATCGGTCCTACCGAGTTGCATATCAGTCCCATCGAAAATCACTAACGGTCACGAGGTTTACATTTTCGGTCCGACCGAGCTTATTGATTCGGTCCCACCGAGATTGGAAAACTGTGTAACGGTTGGATTTTGTGTGGAGGCTATATATACCCCTCCACCTTCTTCTCATTCGAAGAGAGAGCCATCAGAACACACACACCATTCCAACTCATATGTTCTGAGAGAGAACCACCTACTCATGTGTTGAGATCAAGACATTCCATTCCTACCATATGAATCTTGATCTCTAGCCTTCCCAAGTTGCTTTCCACTCAAACCCTCTTTCCACCAAATCCAAATCCTATGAGAGAGAGTTGAGTGTTGGGGAGACTATCATTTGAAGCACAAGAGCAAGGAGTTCATTATCTACACACCATTTGTTACTTCTTGGAGAGTGGTGTCTCCTAGATTGGCTAGGTGTCACTTGGGAGCCTCCGACAAGATTGTGGAGTTGAACCAAGGAGTTTGTAAGGGCAAGGAGATCGCCTACTTCGTGAAGATCTACCGCTAGTGAGGCAAGTCCTGTGTGGGCGATGGCCATGGTGGGATAGACAAGGTTGCTTCTTCGTGGACCCTTTGTGGGTGGTTGCTTCTTCGTGGACCCTTCGTGGGTGGAGCCCTATGTGGACTCGCGCAACCGTTGCCCTTGGGTGGAGCCCTGTGTGGACTCGCGCAACCGTTACCCTTCGTGGGTTGAAGTCTCCATCAACGTGGATGTAGGATAGCACCACCTATCCGGACCACGGGAAAAACATCCGTGTCTCCAATAGCGTTTGAATTCTCCAAACCCTTCCCCTTACATTCTCGCAAGTTGCATGCTTTACTTTCCACTGCCTATATACTCTTTGCATGCTTGCTTGAATTATGTGATGATTGCTTGACTTGTCCTAAATTAGCTAAAATCTGCCAAGAACTAAAATTGGGAAAAGGTTAAGTTTTTATTTGGTCAAGTAGTCTAATCACCCCCCTCTAGACATACTTTCGATCCTACAAGTGATATCAGAGCTTTGGTCTCCATTTGCTTGATCTCCATAGCTTTTGGTGGTCATAGCCTTGGTTTCACAACCTAGGAGAGTATGGCGTCTAGCAAGGGAAATTATCACCGTAGAGGTCCTTACTTTGATGGTACTAATTTTGCTAGTTGGAAGCATAAAATGAAAATGCATATTCTTGGACATAACCCCGCCGTTTGGGCTATTGTGTGTGTTGGTTTGCAAGGTGACTTCTTTGATGGAAGAGAACCGAACCGTGAAGCTACCGCGGATGAGTTGAAGATGTTGCAATACAATGCTCAAGCTTGTGATATTCTCTTCAACGGATTGTGCCCCTAAGAATTCAACAAAATCAGCCGCCTTGAGAATGCAAAGGAAATTTGGGACACTTTGATTGATATGCACGAAGGTACCGACTCTGTCAAGGAATCCAAATTGGATGTGCTTCAAAGCCAACTTGACAAGTTCAAGATGAAGGATGGTGAAGGTGTCGCCGAAATGTACTCTAGGCTTGCTCTCATCACAAATGAGATTGCCGGCTTAGGAAGTGAAGAGATGACCGATAGATTCATCATCAAGAAGATTCTAAGAGCCTTGGATGGAAAATATGATACCGTGTGCACATTGATCCAAATGATTCCCAATTACAAAGATCTCAAGCCAACGGAAGTGATTGGAAGAATTGTTGCTCATGAGATGTCACTTAAGGATAAAGAGGAACTTCACAACAAATCAAGTGGTGCCTATAAAGCCTCATGTGAAGCCCCTACATCATCAAGTGAGAAACAAGACTTCAATGAAGAATTGAGCTTAATGGTGAAGAACTTCAACAAGTTCTACAAGAGTAGAAGGAAAGATAGAAGCTTCAAGTCAAGGTCCTACAATGACAAAAGATCTTCTAGTCGAGAGCGAAACTGCTACAATTGTGGAAGACCCGGACACTATTCCAATGAGTGTACGGCTCCCTACAAGAGAAGAGAAGGTTCTCCAAAAAGAAGAAGCAAAGAATCATCACCAAGAGAGAGAAGGAGTAGAGATGATCGTTATGAACGAAGATACTCACGGAGAAGCAAGGATTCGGAAAGGAAGGAAAAATCATCAAGGAGCTACACAAGACAAAGACATCAAGCTCATGTTGGTGAATGGGTATCCGGCTCCGACTCCGACAGCCACTCCGAGAGAAGTTATTACTCCGGCTCCGAAGATACTCAAGATGAAGGTGTTGCCGGTCTAGCACTTGTGTCAACCAACTCCTACGACATATTTGACTCACCAAATGAGGGAATTGGAAGATGCTTCATGGCCAAAGGTCCTAAGGTAACACACCCCGAGTATGTTGATTTCAATAGTGATGAAGATGACTTGTTAGGTGATGATTTGCTTGTTGACAACTCTAGTGATGAATACTATGATGAAAGACAAATTAATCATGTTAATCAAGATAAAATGAATGACAATGATAAGGAGAACATTGAGGCTCTAACTAAAGAACTAAAAACTCTTAAGTTAGCTCATGACACTATCTTCGAAGATCATCGAGAACTTTTAAGAGCTCATGAGAAATTATGCTTTGAAGAGCTCAATCTTGAGCAAGAGCATGAGTTCTTAAAAGCAATCAATGATGATCTCCGCAAGAAAAGTTCTTCTTACATTGCCAAGCGTTTACTCTTATCCACTTACATGCCTCAAGTCAAGTCTAACAAGAAAGATTCTTCCTCTAGTAGTAACAATGATCATGCTAAATCCAATATTGTTGCTTCTAGTAGTTCTCTTGATTCCACTAATGATTCTCTTAGGCAAGTTACACTTGAGCAAGAAAATAGCTTATTAAAGGGAATTATAGAGAAAGGAGTGTACAAAAGCCTTGCCGGGAGCAAGCAATTCGAGGAAATTGTGCGCAAGCAAGGAATGCACCGGAAGAATCAAGGTGTTGGTTTTGAACGAAAGTTCAATGCCAATTGAGTTGAGTGGGAAGAAGATCAATACCCCAAGACAAAGTTTGTCCCTCAACAAGAGAAGTATACTTCTTTCAAGGGGACACAAGCTCAAGATGATCTTCCACCACAAGACTACAAGCAAAAAGGCAAGGACAAGCTTCAAGAGGAAATTGATGCATTTGAAGAAGCTCCAAAGACCTTAGTCAAGTGGATTCCCAAGACTACTTCAAGCTCCACTTCATCAAGTACAACTACAACTCCAAGGATTCCCATCAAGATGATGTGGATCCAAAATAAGAAGAACTAGAGAGTTCTTGAGAGTGACTCCGCCAACACACTTCACTCTTATCATTTTGGCAAGAACAAGTGCAATCAACTTCCACATCTTGCACTAGTTCAAGGAGTCACAAACCCTCTTGTTGGTAAGACAAGGGACAAGGTAACCTAAAAGTTTTCATGGACATCATCCTTTGTGTGCATCACTCTATGTCTATGGATGTCCTTGCTTGTTCCTTGTGGGACTAACCCATGTAGGTATTGAAAGTGCAATTCACTCAAATGGATAGCTCCAAGAGATCTACATCAACATTGAGCATCCACATCTTCAACATCTACATGAACTCATCATCGACAAAACCCAAGGTTAGTTCATCCCTCTTAGGGGGGATATCACATCTAGGGGGAGCTTTACTCTAAGACTTGAGCTAAAGCAACTCTAAAGATGTGAACACAACAATGCTTTATGTAAAAGTGGTAACCCCACTTGGGCTTAAACGATGAGTATGACCTATGATCAAGTGTTCTCACTTGACTCCTAAGTCAATATACTCATATATAGATGACCTAGTCATCGCAAATTGCTTGATAGATGCTAGAATTGGTTGTGCATGTCTTGTCACATATTTCATTTGCCATCTTATTGTGTGAGCATGCTGGTTGCATACTTTACTCATTCGAGGACATCCACTTGTTGTTTTGATTGTTTGGCATTATCTTCTTTTGCCAAGTGGATGGACAAGAATGCCTAAGAACCTCCTCTAGCTATCTATGCTTTTCTCGTCTCAAACTCTATTCATGCTGCATCACAAAATTTGATCAAGTCAGATTCAAACCACTCTGTGTGAGGAGCGCTCGGAGTCCCCAATTCGTCATAGACTTAAACTTCCAAAACCTCTTTATGATTCTCGGTCTGACCGATACTCCACTTTCGGTCCTACCGAGATCATTAAGTTGATCTAGGTTTTCGATCTCGGTGCCACCGATTTGAACCTTTCGGTCACACCGAGTTTCAGTAACTGCACGCAGTTATGAATCTCGATGCCACCAAGTCGTTCTACTCGGTCACACCGACAGGGTCGGGCTATATATAGTCACGGGCAAAATTTGGAAATTTCTCCGATCCCCTTCGCCCGCGCGATAGCCTGCTCTGCCCTCGAGGTCTCCGGATCGTCTTCTCGCCGCCAGCAGCCTCCAGTCGCTGGTCTCCGTCGCCGTCAACGGGAATTCTGCCCCGCTGTTGCCGCCGTAGCAAGTCCCCGCTGAACTAGTGTATGGACTTGATCTTTGTGCTATTCCTCAATCTGATTCCTAGCACATTGTGATCATATTGATTCTTGCCACGTTTGAGAAACTTCTATCCAGTCAAAACGCCCGTAGATTAGGTTTGATTCGAAAATTCTAGGTTTAGGTTTCCACCGAAACCATCTCGGACCCACCGAGTTGAAAAACTCGGTCCCACCGATTTGGCTTATGCCATTGCACAAGTGAGACTCGGTCTGACCGAGAATTACTTATCGGTGTGACCAATTTTTGAACTCAGTGAAACCCTAGCAGTCTCGGTGCCACCGAACTGTGACTCGGTCCTACCGAGTTCACTAGTTTAGGTTCCAAAACTGCTTCGGTATCACCGAGTTTGAAAATCGGTAGATCCAAGATGATTTCAGTGGGAAACTAAAACTAAGTTTTTGGATCATTCTTTTGCAAAAATCTCTGCATTTTGTGATGCTCATCCACTCTATCTCTTCTATAATCTATTCACAGGGTCAGTAGTCAGTTTGCAGCATGTCTGATCAAAGTGATAGCCAAAACATGTCAGAGCAGCAAGTAGTGATGAGTGAGGGCACTAGTCCCTCAAGTTCTTCTGATGAAGGCAGCAGGAGCACTCCTAGCAACTTGCCAAAGGCTGCCACGAGACAAAGGAAGAAGAGGACTTCAGATTCCGAAGATGACGACTATGTGGCAGAGGAAGAGGCCACTCCAAGAGAATTGAGCCAGCTCAAGGCACTAAGCCAGGTCTGAAAATCAAAAGGCCAGCAGGCAGGCAGCCCATGTCAAAGGCAAGAGCCTCAACTGAGAAGCCCACTCCCCAAGAGCCAGTTGCAGCTGAGGGCAAGAAAAGAAAGGAAAGGGTGAAGAAGATTGTGGCTAGAGTGCTTGGCAAAGCTTCCATCATGGAAGGGGAAGAGGAAGAAGAGGCAACTGCACCAGCGCCCAAGGCACCCAAGCTAATGGGTGATGCCATAAGGTCAGGGGCTACTGCATCTAAGCCCAAAGCTGCCTCCAAGCCAAAACCAAAGAGGAATACAAGGAGCATTCCTACAGCTGAAAAGAACAAGGCCCCAGTGCCTGAGACTGTTGCTGAAGAAGAGGAAGAAAATGTCCTAAGGAAGCTAAAGCCCAAGATCCCAGACCACAACGATGCTCATCCTGTGGCTGAGGACATGAAGCTCAGGAGAGATTCAGGGCTAAGGAAATGGAGAGAAGCAGACCCATATGCTTCAAGAAGAAGGACTGCGTGGACTACAGGTTTCACACCAAGGAGCAGCAGGATTTCTATGAGACTGTTTTGCTAGATAAGAAGCTAATTGTCTGTGACATGAGATGGGTTGACTAGACCTACATGAGGGAGAAGGAGGAACACTACCCAGGAGTATATGACAGCTTTCATGCTTGTGGAGTAGCTGACTTTGTTGGGCAGAAGCTCACAAAGTGGAATGAGGAGCTTATCATGCAGTTCTACTCCACAGCTCACTTTTATCCAGATGGGAGGATCACATGGATGTCTGAGGGTACAAGGTACCAATCCACAGTGGCTGAATGGGCACAGATCATAAATGCCCCAGAGGAGCAAGATGATGACTTGGATATCTATGCCAAGAAGAAGATGGACCATAACTCCATGTCCAATATGTACAAATAAATCCCCAATGAAGCTCTTGACACCTTCAAGTTTGGCTCTGTGCATTACCTTCTGTCAGGGCTCCCGACGATCAATTGGATACTAAGGCACACCTTATTGCCTAAGTCTGGAGATCACAAGATGATCAGAGGCCATGCCATCAACTTGCTACATGTGTTTGATGTGCCTCAGAAGTTCAAGGTGATGAGCCTCATAGTGGAAACTATCAAGAGGACTGCAGCAGATCAGAAGAGGAGCTGCGGATATGCCCCTCAGATTCAGGAGCTCATCAACTCCAAGATGGGCACGGGCATATATCTATTGGACAAGGAACACCTGCCCATCCGTCCAGATTTCGAGGACAATCAAGTTGTCATGACTGAGAACGAGCCATCATCTGCCCAAGCATTTGCAAAGAAGGAGACGGCAAGGAAGGAGAAAGCTGCCAAGATGCCTACCCAAGAGGAGGCATCTGAATACTTCTTGAAGACTAAACAAGAGCAGCTTGGTTACTTGATTGCATCCACGCTGAGGATTGAGCAAAGTCTGGCCACCCTCACTAAGAATCAGCAGAGACTAGAGAGGATCATGGAACAGAAGTTCTATGACTTGGATGTCAAGGTAACGGAAGTTCAGTCTGCAGTGGAGCAGCTCCAGGAGGACATGCAGGAGAGGAGAGGCAGGACTACCACTCATACCTTTGCCAGAGTGCCACGAGGCCCGAGGTCATCTGCCGTGCCAGTTGCTGACACCAGAGCCACCACTTCAGCACCAGCTACAGCCTCAGTTCCACCAGCTCCAGCATCTACTTCAGCTCCAACTCCAGCGACTACTTCAGCATCTACCGAAGCCTTCGTCCTTGGAGTGATCCGGACTCCACCACCACCTGAAGATCAAGCCTGAGCGTCGATCTAGTGCTATGCATTTTCTAGGAACTTTTTGGTAACTTGTTGCCAAAGGGGAGAAGATGTATAGATCATAGGCTTCGAGAGAGAGAGTGTTGCTTTTCTCTCTTGCTTTATTTGGTGGTTTTTCGAACTTGTTTGCTTTTGAGTGCTTGAGATACTACGTTATTATTCGTGAGACATTGATGATCATGTGTTTGATCATAAGCTACACTTAATGCTTGCTTAATGCTATTATCTTATCTATCTTGTGATCATTCACTTTTCTTGGTGATGAGTGCATGTATTTCATTCTTATCATTTTGAGCGCTCCACCAAGATGTATGTGACATGGAAGAGTAACCCATGACTCTAACTCTTTGTGCATTTGCAGTCCAAAGCAAATTTTAAATATGCACAAATTTAGGGGGAGCTCTCACTTATCACATACTTCTCAAAGCGACGATATATTTCATGCTTATTATCATTTGTCGAAGCTTTGATCTATATGTTGTCATCAATTACCAAAAAGGGGGAGATTGAAAGTGCAACTATCCCTAGGTGGTTTTGGTAATTCATAACAACATATAGCTCATTGAGCTAATGCTATTCCAAGATGATTATTTCAGGAAAGCTCAATGATTGGCATGGCATGGATGTGAAAGTGGAACCCTCAAAATGCTAAGGACAAAGGATTGGCTCAAGCTCAAAAGCTCAAGACTCTTCATTTTATATTTTAGTGATCCAAGATCACATTGAGTCTTTAGGAAAAGCCAATACTATCAAGGAGGGATGAGGTGTTGCTTAATGAGCCTCTTGCTTCATGTGCTTAGTGATATGCTCCAAAACCCTCAACTACTTTCCCATATCCACATATGACCTAAACCCTAAGCCAAACTCGGTCCTACCGATTCTTCCTATCCGGCGCCACCGAGTTTCACTTGTCATTAGCCACTGCCAAACCCTAGCAATTCGGTCCTACCGATAGGGATCTCGGTCTCACCGAGATGGGGTTGCAAACTCTCTGTTTCCCTTTCGTAACTTTTCGGTCCCACCGAAAGAGCGAATCGGTCCCACCGAGATTGCAATGTAAACTCAGTGTTTCCCCTTTGTAACTTTTCGGTCTCACCGAGTTCCACTCGGTCTCACCGAAAGAGCAAATCGGTCCCACCGAGTTTGCCTGACCAACTCTCTGGTTAGCTAATTACCAAATTCGGTCTCACCGAGTTTGTGTAATCGGTCTCACCGAGATTACGTCATGCCCAAACCCTAACCGTATCGGTCCTACCGAGTTCCATATCAGTCCCACCGAAAATCACTAACGGTCACTAGGTTTACATTTTCGGTCCGACCGAGCTTATTGATTCGGTCCCACCGAGATTGGAAAACTGTGTAACGGTTGGATTTTGTGTGGAGGCTATATATACCCCTCCACCTTCTTCTCATTCGAAGAGAGAGCCATCAGAACACACACACCATTCCAACTCATATGTTCTGAGAGAGAACCACCTACTCATGTGTTGAGATCAAGACATTCCATTCCTACCATATGAATCTTGATCTCTAGCCTTCCCAAGTTGCTTTCCACTCAAACCCTCTTTCCACCAAATCCAAATCCTATGAGAGAGAGTTGAGTGTTGGGGAGACTATCATTTGAAGCACAAGAGCAAGGAGTTCATTACCTACACACCATTTGTTACTTCTTGGAGAGTGGTGTCTCCTAGATTGGCTAGGTGTCACTTGGGAGCCTCCGACAAGATTGTGGATTTGAACCAAGGAGTTTGTAAGGGCAAGGAGATCGCCTACTTCGTGAAGATCTACCGCTAGTGAGTCAAGTCCTGTGTGGGTGATGGCCATGGTGGGATAGACAAGGTTGCTTCTTCGTGGACCCTTTGTGGGTGGTTGCTTCTTCGTGGACCCTTCGTGGGTGGAGCCCTATGTGGACTCGCGCAACCGTTGCCCTTGGGTGGAGCCCTGTGTGGACTCGCGCAACCGTTACCCTTCGTGGGTTGAAGTCTCCATCAATGTGGATGTAGGATAGCACCACCTATCCGAACCACGGGAAAAACATCCGTGTCTCCAATAGCGTTTGAGTTCTCCAAACCCTTCCCCCTACATTCTCGCAAGTTGCATGCTTTACTTTCCGCTACCTATATACTCTTTGCATGCTTGCTTGAATTATGTGATGATTGCTTGACTTGTCCTAAATTAGCTAAAATCTGCCAAGAACTAAAATTGGGAAAAGGTTAAGTTTTTATTTGGTCAAGTAGTCTAATCACCCCCCTCTAGACATACTTTCGATCCTACACACCTCCATAACCGAGAAATATTTCCTTAGTCCTCTAAGGATAATTTTGACCGCTGCCCAGTGATCTACTCCTAGATCACTATTGTACTCCCTTGCCAAAATCATGTTAAGGTATACAATGGTACACAACATAGCATACTTTATAGAACCTATGACTGAGGCATAGGGAATGACTTTTCATTCTCTTTCTATTTTCTGTTGTGGCCAGGTTTTAAGTCTTTACTCAACTTCACACCTTGCAACACATGCAAGAACTCCTTCTTTGACTGTTCCATTTTGAACACCTTCAAAAACTTGTCAAGGTATGTACTCATTGAAAAATTTATCAAGCGTCTTGATCTATCTCTATAGATCTTGATGCCCAATATGTAAGCAGCTTCACCGAGGTCTTTCATTGAAAAATTCTTATTCAACTATCCTTTATGCTATCCAGAAATTCAGTATCATTTCCGATCAACAATATGTCATCCACATATAATATCAGAAATGCCACAGAGCTCCCACTCACTTTCTTGTAAATACGGGCTTTTCCAAAAGTCTGTATAAAACTATATGCTTTGATCAACTCATCAAAGCGTATATTCCAACTCCGAGATGCTTGCACCAGTCCATAGATGGATCGCTGGAGCTTGCACACTTTGTTAACACCTTTAGGATTGACAAAAACTTTTAGTTGCATCATATACAACTCTTCTTTAATAAATCCTTTAAGGAATGTAGTTTTGTTATCCATTTGTCAGATTTCATAAAATGCAACAACTGCTAACATGATTCAGATAGACTTTTAAGCATCGATACGAGTGAGAAAATCTCATCGTAAAAATTCAAGCTTTGTAGATAGTAACACTACTATTAGCATCCGTCTTCCTCTTGAAGATCCATTTATTTTGAATGGCTCACCGATCATCGGGCAAGTCAATCAAAGTCCATACTTTGTTCTCATACATGGATCCCATCTCAGATTTCATGGCCTTAAGCCATTTCGCGGAATCTCGGCTCATCATTACTTCCTCATAGTTCGTAGGTTCGTCATGGTCTAGTAACATGACTTCCAGAACAGGATTACCGTACCACTCTGGTGCGGAACGTACTCTAGTTGACCTACGAGGTTCGGTAGTAACTTGATCTGAAGTTTCATGATCATTATCATTAACTTCCTCACTAATTGGTGTAGGCATCATTGGAACTGATTTCTGTGATGAACTACTTTCCAATACGGGAGAAGGTACAATTACCTCATCAAGTTCTACTTTCCTCCCACTCACTTCTTTTGAGAGAAACTCCTTCCCTAGAAAGGATCCACTCTTAGCAACAAAGATCTTGCCTTTGGATCTGTGATAGAAGGTGTACCCAACAGTTTCTTTTGGGTATCCTATGAAGACTCACTTCTCCGATTTGGGTTTGAGCTTATCAGGCTAAAACTTTTTTACATAAGCATTGCAACCCCAGACTTTATGAAACGACAGCTTAGGTTTCTTGCTAAACCACAGTTCATATGGTGTCATCTCAACGGATTTTTAGACGGTGCCCTATTTAACGTGAATGCAGTTGTCTCTAATGCATAACCCCAAAATGATAGTGGTCAATCGGTAAGAGACATCACAGATCGCACCATATCTAATAAAGTACGGTTACGACGTTCGGACACACCATTACGTTGTGGTGTTCCGGGTGGCGTGAGTTGCAAAACTATTCGACATTGTTTCAACTGAAGGCCAAACTTGTAACTCAAATATTTCGCCTCTGCGATCAGATCGTAGAAACTTTATTTTCTTGTTATGATGATTCTCCACTTCACTCTGAAATTCTTTGAACTTCTCAAATATTTCAGACTTATGTTTCATTATGTAGATATACTCATATCTGCTCAAATCATCTGTAAAGGTCAGAAAATAACGATACCCGCCGCGAGCCTCAACACTCATTGGATCGCATACATCAGTATGTATTATTTCTAATAATTCTGTTGCTCGCTCCATTGTTCCGGAAAACGGAGTCTTAGTCATCTTGCCCATGAGGCATGGTTCGCAAACATCAAGTGATTCATAATTAAGTGATTCCAAAAGCCCATCAGCATGGAGTTTCTTCATGCGCTTTATACCAATACGACCTAAACGGCAGTGCCACAAATAAGTTGCACTATCATTATCAACTTTGCATATTTTGGCATTAATATTATGAATATGTGTATTACTACGATCGAGATTCATAAACCATTCTCCTTGGGTGTATGACCACAAAAGGTTTTATTCATGTAAAAAGAATAACAATTATTCGTTGACTTAAATGAATAACCATTTTGCAATAAACATGATCCAATCATATTATGCTCAACACAAACACCAAATAACATTTATTTTAGGTACAACTAAATCCGAAGGTAAATGGAGTGTGCGATGGTGATCTTATCAACCTTGGAATTACTTCCAATACACATCATCACCTCACCCTCAACTAGTCTTTGTTCATTTTGTAACTCCTGTTTCAAGTTACTAATCATAATAACTGAACCAGTATCAAATACCCAGGGGCTACTATGAGCACTCGTAAAGTACACATAAATAACATGTATATCATATACACTTTTGTTCACTTTGCCATCCTTCTTATCGGCCGAGTATTTGGGGCAGTTCCGCTTCCAGTGACCATTTCCTTTGTAGTAGAAGCACTCAGTTTCAGGCTTGGGTCTAGCTTTGGGCTTCTTCATGGGAGTGCCAACTTGCTTGCCATTCTTCTTGAAGTTCCCTTTCTTTCCCTTGCCCTTTTACTTGAAACTAGTGGTCTTGTCAACCATCAACACTTGATGCTTTTCTTGATTTCTACCTTCACCGATTTCAGCATCGTGAAGAGCTCGGGGATCGTTTTACGTCATCCCTTGCATATTATGGTTCATCACTAAGTTCCAGTAACTTGGTGATAGTGACTAGAGAACTCTGTCAATCACTATCTTATCTGGAAGATTAACTCCCACTTGATTCAAGCAATTTTAGTACCCAGACAATCTGAGCACATGCTCACTGGTTGAGCTATTCTCCTCCATCTTGTAGGCAAAGTATTGTTAGAGGTCTTATACCTCTCGACACGGGCATGAGTCTGAAATACTAATTTAAACTCTTGGAACATCTTATATGCTCTGTGGCATTCAAAACATTTTTGAAGTCCCGGTTCTAAGCCGTAAAGCATGGCGCACTAAACTATCAAGTAGTCATCATGCCGAGCTAGCCAAACGTTCATAACGTCTGCCTCTGCTCCTGCAATAGGTTCGTCACCTAGTGGTGCATCAAGGACATAATTCTTCTGTGCAACAATGAGGATAATCCTCGGATCACGGAGCTAGTCCGCATCATTGCTACTAACATATTTCAACATAGTTTTCTCTAGGAACATATCATAAATAAAACGGGGAAGCTATATGCGAGTAATTGATCTACAACATAGATATGCAAATACTATCAAGACTAAGTTCATGATAAATTGAAGTCCACTTAATCATATTACTTAAGAACTCCCACTTAGATAGACATCCCTCTAATCATCTAAGTGATCACGTGATCCATATCAACTAAACCATGTCCGATCATCACGTGAGATGGAGTAGTTTTCAATGGTGAACATCACTATGTTGATCATATCTACTATATGATTCACACTCGACCTCTCGGTCTCAGTATTATGAGGCCATATCTGCATATGCTAGGCTCATAAAGTTTAACCTGAGTATTCTGCTTGTGCAAAACTGGCTTGCACCCATTGTATGTGAACGTAGAGCTTATCACACCCGATCATCACGTGGTGTCTCGGCACGACAAACTGTAGCAACGGTGCATACTCAGGGAGAACACGTATGCCTTGAAATTTAGTGAGAGATCATCTTATAATGCTACCCCTATACTAAGCAAGATAAGATGCATAAAGGATAAACATCACATGCAATCAATATAAGTGATATGATATGGCCATCATCATCTTGTGCCTTTGATCTCCATCTCCAAAGCACCATCATGATCACCATCGTCACCGGCTTGACACCTTGATTTCCATCGTAGCATCGTTGTCGTCTCGCCAACTATTGCTTCTACGACTATCGCTACCGCTTAGTGATAAAGTAAAGCAATTACATGGCGATTGCATTTCATATAATAAAGCGACAACCATATGGCTCCGGCCAGTTGCTGATAACTGTGTTACAAAACATGATCATCGCATACAATAATTTATATAATCACGTCTTGACCATATCACATCACAACATGCCCTGCAAAAACAAGTTAGATGTCCTCTACTTTGTTGTTGCAAGTTTTACGTGGCTGCTATGGGCTTAGCAAGAATCGTTCTTACCTACGCATCAAAAACCGCAACGCGATATAGTGATTGCTTTTTGATCTTCAGAAAGAACCATGTTCATTGAATCCGATTCAACTAAAGTTGGAGAAACTGACACCCGCCAACCACCAGTGTGCAAAGCACGTCGGTAGAACCAGTCTCATGAACGCGGTCATGTAATGTCGGTCCGGGGCGCTTCATCCAACAATACCGCCGAATCAAGAAACAACTAGTGACGTCAAGCAATATGTATATACCCACGCCCACAACTCCTTTGTGTTCTACTCGTGCATATAACATCTACGCATAGACCTGGCTCAGATGCCACTGTTGGAGAATGTAGTATTTCAAAAAAAATTCCTACGATCACGCAAGATCTTTCTAGGAGAAGCATAGCAACGAGTGGGGAGAGTGTGTCCACGTACCCTCGTAGACCGAAAGCGGAAGCATTAAGTAACGCGGTTGATGTTGTCGAACGTCTTCATGATCCAACCGATCAAGTACCGAACGCACGACACCTTCGCGATCTGCACAGATACAACTCGGTGACGTTCCTCGAACTCTAGATCCAGCTGAGGCCGAGGGAGAGTTTCGTCAGCACGACAATGTGTTGACGGTGATGATGAAGTTACCGACACAAGGCTTCGCCTAAGCACTGCGACGATATGACCGAGGTGGAGATCTGTGGAGGGGGGCACCGCACACGTCTAAGAGATCAACTTGTGTGTCTATGGGGTGCCCCCTCCCCTATATATAAAGGAGTGGAGGAGGGGGCTGGCTGGCCTCCTATGGCGCGCCCCAAGGGGGGGATCCTACTCCTACTAGGAGTAGGTCCCCCCTTTCCTAGTCCAACTAGGAGGGGGAAGGAAGGGAAGAGGGAGAGAAAGGAAAGGGGGTCGTCCCCCCTCCCAATTCGAATTGGGATTGGGGGGACGCGCCCCACCTCTTGGCCGCCTCCTCCTCCCTTCTACTAAAGCCCATGTAGGCCCATTAATCCCCCGAGGGGTTCCGGTAACCCCCCGGTACTCCAGAAATTGCCCGAACTAATCTGAAACCTTTCGGGTGTCCAAACATAACCTTCCAATATATCAATCTTCATGTCTCGACCATTTCGAGACTCCTCGTCATGTCCGTGATCATATCCGGGACTCCGAACAACCTTCAGTACATCAAATCACATAACTCACAATACATATCGTCATCGAACATTAAGCGTGCGGACCCTACGGGTTCGAGAACTATGTAGGCATGACCGAGACTCATCTCCGATCAATAACCAATAGCGGAACCTGGATGCTCATATTGGTTCCTACATCTTCTACGAAGATCTTTATCGGTCAAACCGCATAACAAAATACATTGTTCTCTTTGTCATCGGTATGTTACTTGCCTGAGATTCGATCGTCGGTATCATCATACCTAGTTCAATCTCATTACCGGCAAGTCTCTTTACTCATTCTGTAATGTGTCATCCCGTGACTAACTCATTAGTCACATTGCTTGCAAGGCTCATAGTGATGTGCATTACCGAGAGGGCCCAGAGATACCTCTCCGACAATCATAGTGACAAATCCTAATCTCGATCTATGCCAACTCAACAAACACCATCGAAGACACCTGCAGAGCATCTTTATAATCACCCAGATACATTATGACGTTTGATAGCACACTAAGTGTTCCTCCGATATTCAGGATTTGTATAATCTCATAGTCATAGGAACATGTATAAGTCATGAAGAAAGAAATAGCAATATACTAAACGATCATAGTGCTAAGCTAGTGGATGGGTCTAGTCCATCACATCATTCTGTAATGATGTGATCCCGTTCATCAAATTACAACACATGTCTATGTCTAGGAAACTTAACCATATTTGATTAACGAGCTAGTCAAGTAGAGGCGTACAAGGGACACTCTGTTTGTCTATGTATTCACACATGTACTAAGTTTCCGGTTAATACAATTCTAGCATGAATAATAAACATTTATCATGATATAAGGAAATATAAATAACAACTTTATTATTGCCTCTAGGGCATATTTCCTTCAGGGTGCAATGTCTGAAAACATACAAAAATATAGTATGGTAACTACACATATTATCGTGCCAATTGCTTACTACTAATATGAAAACTATGTTTTTATTTTTTTAGAATGAAGGCAAATGTGGGCCTTAAGAATGATATCGTAAGGTAAGGGTTTCAATACAAAGTAAAAAAATAACATGAGACTCAGCGCATATAGACAACTAAAAGGTTCGATACATGGTTGCAAGGACCCAATACAAGCATCAAAATGCTATAGTGCCATACGAAGGGAAGTGGATGCTGAAATATGGGATGGGCTTTAGGCCCATCTAGCAATTTCTGAAAATCTCTATGGGTTTATTGGCACTAGGTGTAGTGGGAAGTTTAGTCCCACCCCGCTAGTGGAGAAGGAGTTAGACCTCTTTATAAGGGATTGCGTTCCACATTCTATTGGAGCTTGAGAATAGAAGAGGCCCTCACGGCACTCCTCCGCTGCCGCCTGCCTCGCCATGTCACGACGCGCCGCGGGTTGCTGGAATGAGTCGAGCCGAGCTCACACCTACGCGCTTATTTTTGGCAGTCACTAACGGAGAGTTTCTGACAGCTGGGCCACGATCTGAGACATCGGATCGTGGGGTCTCTCCACATGGCTGCGCCTATATAAGTGTGTGGTGTTTCCTAACCCTAGCCATCACGATCAGATCACATCTGCTCCATGCCCACCGTTGTTCCTTTGTTGTTGTTGCCGCCGGTGACTCCATCCCGTCCGCCGTGTACATGATCGACGGGAGAGCAGGTCTCTGAAACCCCGCCTCTCCAGATCCTGTATGGGAGAGGGGAGAATAGGTTTTTGGGAAGCAACTACGCGACCGCTCGCCTCCATCCGTCTGCTTCCTCTACGTCTGCATCATCTTCACCATCATGTCATAGTTCGATGTCGACCGTCTCGCTGCCGAGAAACTCGAAGCCAACAAAAAGGCTGCCGAGGACGCCACTGGTGCCACCGCCGCCGTGACCTCTACATGGCCTACTGGAGGGTATAACTCGTTAGTTCTGCTCCTACTGTTTTCTGTTATATCTATGCTAGCGTTATACGTAGATGTATCTGCCATTAGCATAGCATGTGCTTGCATGATTCAATGTCAGTATGTTGTTAATTCAATCAATGCCATGCTAGTGATTTATCTATGGATTAAGTTAGTCAAAAAAATTCCCATTTACTCAGCAATCCAAAAACCTATTATGTGTAGGAATTTTTCGGCAAGTGGCTTTGCCGCTGCACTGAAACCGGATAAGTTTACCGTTACATACTTTAAGCATTGGCAGACTAAGACCACTTTAGGGGTCACAGCTATGAACATGTTCTTGGTCATCGATGTCTCCACGGGAACGATTACTCCTCAACAGGAGAAGGCGTTCAGGGATGCCACCGTCGTATTTCTCGAAGCAGTTCTTAGCGTGGTCAGAGATAAACTGGTCGACGCATATTTACATGTGCATGTCGCCAAGGACTTGTGGGAGGCGCTCGAATCTAAGTTCGGGGCCACCAATGCCGAGAGCGAGATGTATATTATAGAGTAGTTCCATGATTACAAGATGGTTGAGAACCATCCTATATTTGAGCAGGCTCATGAGATAATATGCATCGTTAAGGAGCTTGAGCTTCTTAAGTGTGATTTACCGGGCAAGTTTGTCGACGGCTGCATAATCACTAAGCTCCGTAATTCCCGGAGGAATTTTGCCACCACTCTGAAACATCAGAGGCGTGAATTCTCAGTGGAGGATGCCATTGGCCATCTGAGTGTTGAGCAGAATTCGAGGGCAAAGGACTCGCAGGGAAAAGGGGCCGAAGGGACTTCTGTCGCCAACATGGTGAACCAGAGAAACTTCAACTCCCACAAGCCCAACGGAAAGAATGGTTTCCAACATAATACCGACTTTAAGAAGAAGGGTAAGAAAACCTTCAAGAAGAACAAGAAGGATGAGGGCTGCATTACTTGTGGTTCGGTTGAACATTGGGCCAACAAGTGTGTAGGATAGAAAGTATGTCTAGAGGGGGGTGATTAGACTACTTGACCAAATAAAAATCTAGCCTTTTCCCAATTTTAAGTCTTGGAATATTTTAGCAACTTAGCACTAATCAAGTAAACAACCTACACATGCAAGTCTAAGAGTATAGTAGCGGAATGTAAAACATTGCACATGAAGGTAAAGGGAGGAGTTTGGAGGGAGCAAACGCAATGTAGACACGGAGATTTTTGGCATAGTTCCGATAGGTGGTGCTATCGTACATCCATGTTGATGGAGACTTCAACCCACGAAGGGTAACGGTTTCGCGAGTCCACGGAGGGCTCCACCCACGAAGGGTCCACGAAGAAGCAACCTTGTCTATCCCACCATGGCCATCACCCACGAAGGACTTGCCTCACTAGGGTAGATATTCACGAAGTAGGCGATCTCCTTGCTTGTACAAACTCCTTGGTTCAACTCCACAATCTTGACGGAGGCTCCCAAATGACACCTAACGAATCTAGGAGACACCATGATATGTCCATTTTGCATCATGCTTTTATATTGATATTTATTGCATTATGGGCTGTTATTACACATTATGTCACAATACTTATGCCTATTCTCTCTTATTTTACAAGGTTTACATAAAGAGGAAGAATGCCGGCAACTGGGATTCTGGGCTGGAAAAGGAGCAAATATTAGAGACCTATTCTGCACAGCTCCAAAAGTCCTGAAACTCCACGGAAGACGTTTTCCAAATATATAAAAAATACCGAGAGCAAGAACTTCACCAGGGGGCACACCCTGCCCACAAGGGTGGGGGGCGCGCCCTACCCCCTGAGCATGCCCCCTACCTCGTGGGACCCCTGGTGGCCCTCCGGTGGCCATCTTCTGCTATATGAAGTCTTTCGATGGGAAAAAAACAAGCCATCTTCTCGGACGAAACTCCGCCGCCACGAGGCGGAACCTTGGCGGAACCAATCTAGGGCTCTGGAGGAGCTGTTCTACTGGGAAACATCCCTCCCGGAGGGGGAAATCATCGCCATTGTCATCACCAACGCTCCTCTCATTGGGAGAGGGCAATCTCCATCAACATCTTCATCAGCACCATCTCCTCTCAAAACCCTAGTTCATCTCTTGTATCCAATTCTTGTCTCCAAGTCCGGGATTGGTGCTAGTAGGTTGCTAGTAGTGTTAATTACTCCTTGTAGTTGATGCTAGTTGGTTTAATTGATGGGAGATCATATGTTCAGATCCTATATGCATATTAATACCCCTCTGATTATGAACACATTTATTCTTTGTGAGTAGTTACGTTTGTTCCTGAGGACATGGGAGAAGTCTTGCTATTAGTAGTCATGTGAATTTGGTATTCGTTCGATATTCTGATGATATGTATGTTGTCTCTCCTCTAGTGGTGTTATGTGAACATCGACTACATGACACTTCACCATTATTTGGGCCTAGAGGAAGGCATTGGGAAGTAATAAGTAGATGATGGGTTGCTAGAGTGACAGAAGCTTAAACCCTAGTTTATGTGTTGCTTCGTAAGGGGCTGATTTGGATCCATATGTTTCATGCTATGGTTAGGTTTACCTTAATACTTTTGTTGTAGTTGTGGATGCTTGCAATAGAGGTTAATCATAAGTGGGATGCTTGTCCAAGTAAGGGCAGCACCCAAGCACTGGCCCACCCACATACCAAATTATCAAAGTACCAAATGCGAATCATATGAACATGGTGAAAACTAGCTTGACGATATTCCCATGTGTCCTCGGGAGCGCTTTTCTCTATATAAGAGTTTGTCCAGGCTTGTCCTTTGCTACAAAAAGGATTGGGCCACCTTGCTGCACTTTATTTACTTTTGTTAATTGTTGCTCGTTACAAATTATCCTATCACAAAACTATTTGTTACCACTTATTTCAGTGCTTGCAGAGAATACCTTGTTGGAAATCGCTTATCATTTCCTTCTGCTCCTCGTTGGGTTCGACACTCTTACTTATCGAAAGGACTACGATATATCCCCTACACTTGTGGGTCATCAAGACTCTTTTCTGGTGTCATTCCCGGGGAGTGAAGCGCCTTTGGTAGGTGGAATTTGGTAAGGAAAAATTCATATAGTGTCCTGAAATTTACTGTCACTTATTACCATGGAAAGTAATCCTCTGAGGGGCTAGTTCGGGGTATCTTCACCCCGACCAGTAGAGCAAAGAGTTGCTCCTCAACCTACTCAACCTACTGAAAATGAAAACGAAAATGTCTGCTTTGAAATTACTTCGGTTATGATAGAAAAACTGCTAGCTAATCCCTTTTTAGGAGATGGAACAAAACATCCTGATGAGCATCTAATATATGTGGATGAAGTTTGTGGATTATTTAAGCTTGTAGGTGTACCCGGAGATGTTGTTAAGAAGAAGGTCTTCCCTTTATCTTTGAAGGGAGACGCATCGACATGGTATAGGCTATGTGATGATATGGGGTCATGGAATTACAAATGATTGAAATTGGAATTTCATCAGAAGTTTTATCCTATGCATCTTGTTCATCATGATCGCAATTACATATATAATTTTTGGCCTTGCGAAGGAGAAAGCATCGCTCAAGCTTGGGGGAGGCTTAAATCAATGTTATATTCATGCCCCAATCATGAGCTCTCGAGAAAAATGATTATTCAAAATTTCTATGCTCGGCTTTCTGATAACAATCGCACCATGCTTGATACTTCTTGTGCTGGCTCTTTTATGATGAAGACTATTGAATTCAAATGGGATTTATTGGAAAGAATTAAACGCAACTATGAAGATTGGGACCTCGACAAAGGTAAGGAGTCAGGTATAACACCTATTTTTGATTGTATTAAATCTTTTATGGATACCGATATTTTTCGTAAATTTAGCACTAAATATGGACTTGACTCTGAGATAGTAGCTTCTTTCTATGAATCTTTTGCTACTTATGTTGATCTCCCCAAGGAGAAGTGGTTTAAATATCATCCTCCCATAGAAGTAAAAGTAGTTGCACCTATTAAAGTTGAAGAAAAGATTGTCACTTATAATGATCCTATTGCTCCTACTTCTTATGTTGAGAAACCACCTTTCCCTATTAGGATAAAGGATCATGCTAAAGCTTCAATTGTAGTTCGTAAGAGCAATATTAAAACATATACACCTCCTGAGCAAGTTAAAGTTAAACCTAATATTGCTATTGTTAAAGATCTCTTGTCTAATAATATTGATGGGCATGTTATTTATTTTTGTGATGAAACTGCTAGAATTGCTAAACCGTGCGCTAAAGACAAACCTAGACTTGTGGTAGGCATGCCTGTTATTTCTGTTAAAATAGGATGTCAGTGTTATCATGCCTTATGTGATATGGGTGCTAGTGCTAGTGCAATACGTTATTCCTTATACAAAGAAGTTATGCATGATATTGCACCTGCTGAGATGGAAGATATTGATGTTACAATTAAACTTGCCAATAGAGATACTATTTCACCAATGGGAATTGTTAGAGATGTTGAAGTCTTGTGTGGGAAAACTAAATATCCTGCTGATTTTCTTGTTCTTGGTTCCCCACAAGATAGCTTTGTCCCATTATATTTTGTAGACCCTTCTTGAACACTGTTAATGCTACCATAGATTGCAAAAGAGATGTTGTTACTATCGGTTTAGATGATATGAATCATGAATTTAATTTCTCTAAATTTAGTAGACAACACCGTGAAGAAGAATTACCTAGTAAGGATGAAATTATTGGTCTTGCTTCTATTGCCGTGCCTCCTAGTGATCCTTTAGAACAATATTTATTAGACCATGAAAATGACATGTTTATGAATGAGAGAAGGGAATTAGATGAAGTATTCTTTAAACAAGAACCTATTCTGAAAAACAATTTACTTGTTGAAATCCTAGGGGATCCTCCTCCACCCAAAGGTGATCCCGTGTTTGAGCTTAAACCGTTACCTGATACTCTTAAATATGCTTATCTTGATGAGAAAAGGATATATCATGTTATTATTAGTGCTAACCTTTCAGAGCATGAGGAAGAGAGATTATTGAAAACTCTGAAGAAGCACCATGCTGCTATTGGGTATACTCTTGATGATCTTAAGGGCATTAGTGCCACTCTATGTCAACATAAAATTAATTTGGAAGAAGATGCTAAACTAGTTCGTGATCATCAATGCCGGCTGAATCCTAAAATGAAAGAAGTGGTAAGAAAGGAAATACTAAAGCTCCTTGAGGCAGGTATAATCTATCCCGTTGCTGATAGTCAGTGGGTAAGCCATGTCCATTCTGTCCCTAAGAAGGGAGGTATTACCGTTGTTCCTCATGATAAAGATGAATTGATCCCTCAAAGAATTATTACAGGTTATAGGATGGTAATTGATTTCCGCAAATTAAATAAGGCTACTAAAAAGGATCACTACCCCTTACCTTTTATCGATCAAATGCTAGAAAGATTATCTAAACATACACATTTTTGCTTTCTAGATGGTTATTCTGGTTTCTCTCAAATACCTGTGTGAGCCAAAGATCAATCAAAGACTACTTTTACATGCCCTTTTGGTACTTTTGCTTATAGATGTATGCCTTTTGGTTTATGTAATGCACCTGCTACCTTTCAAAGATGCATGATGGCTATATTCTCTGACTTTTGTGAAAAGATTTGTGAGGTTTTCATGGACAACTTTTCCGTCTATGGATCTTCTTTTGATGGTTGCTTGAGCAACCTTGATCGAGTTTTGCAGAGATGTGAAGAAACTAATCTTGTCTTGAATTGGGAAAAGTGCCACTTTATGGTTAATGAAGGTATTGTCTTGGGGCATATTGTTGCCAAGTTTATACCACCTAGCTTCACATACCAGCAAAAGAAAAAGTTCTTCTATGATTTGAGACATTACTTTTGGGATGACCCACATCTTTATAAAGAAGGAGTAGATGGTGTTATTAGACGTTGTGTACCTGAGCATGAACAGGAACAGATCCTACGCAAGTGTCATTCCGAGTCTTATGGAGGACACCACGCTGGAGATAGAACTGCACATAAGGTACTGCAATCTGGTTTTTCTTGGCCTACTCTCTTCAAGGATGCCTGTAAGTTTGTCTTGTCTTGTGATGAATGTCAAAGAATTGGTAATATTAGTAGACGTCAAGAAATGCCTATGAATTATTCACTTGTTATTGAACCGTTTGATGTTTGGGGCTTTGATTATATGGGACCTTTTCCTGCCTCTAATGGATACACACATATTCTAGTTGCTCTTGATTACATTACTAAGTGGGTAGAAGCTATTCCAACTAGTAGTGCTAATCATAAAACTTCTATTAAAATGCTTAAAGAAGTTATTTTTCCAAGATTTGGAGTCCCTAGATATTTAATGACTGATGGTGGTTCACGTTTTATTCATGGTGCTTTCCGTAAAATGCTTGCTAAATAAGATGTTAATCATAGAATTGCATCTCCTTATCACCCTCAATCTAGTGGTCAAGTAGAATTGAGTGATAGAGAACTCAAATTAATTTTGCAAAAGACTGTCAATAGGCCTAGAAAGAATTGGTCCAAGAAACTTGATGATGCATTATGGGCCTATAGAACTGCATATAAAAATCCTATGGGTATGTCTCCGTATAAACTGGTCTATGGAAAAGCATGTCACTTACCTCTCTAACTAGAACACAAGGCTTATTGGGCTATTGAAGAACTCAATCATGATTTTAAACTTGCTGGTGAGAAGAGGTTATTTGATATTAGCTCACTTGATGAATGGAGAACCCAAGCCTATGAAAATGCCAAGTTGTTTAAAGAAAAAGTTAAAAGATGGCATGACAAAAGAATACAAAAGCGTGAGTTTAATGTAGGTGATTATGTATTGCTATACAACTCTCATTTAAGATTTTTTGCAGGAAAACTTCTCTCTAAATGGGAAGGTCCTTACGTTATCGAGGAGGTCTATCGTTCCAGTGCCATAAAAATCAACAACTTCGAAGGCACAAATCCGAAGGTGGTGAACGGTCAAAGAATCAAACACTATATCTCAGGTAATCCCATAAATGTTGAAACCAATGTTATTGAAACCGTAACCCCGGAGGAATACATAACGGACACTTTCCGGAACGTTTTAGACTCCGAAAAGGAATAGCTATGTGGTACGGTAAGTAAACCGACTCCAAAACAGTTTTTAAGGCAATATTTCTCTATTTTGGAATATTTAGAAAAATAGAAAAATAAGTAGCAGTCTGGGAAGGACACGAGGGCTCCACGAGGGTGGAGGGCGCGCCCTACCCTACTGGGCGCGCCCCCCTACCTCGTGGGCACCTCGTGTGCTCTCCGGACTCCGTTTTCGTACACGACACGTATTTTGGTCAGTAAATATTCATTAAATAATCTCCTAGGGGTTTTAACTCTCGTATCACGCAAAAATCTCATGTCTTTGTTTCGAGCTATTTTCTGTCAGGGTTGTAAAGGCCAGGCACTATGTCGTCTCCCTCCTCCTCCAACCATGAGGGCAAACGATGCTTGGCTAATGAAGATAGAGCTGAAGAGAGAAGAACCTATGGAGATCAACAAGGATGAAGGGATCAAGAAGGCCATGGATTACCAAGTTCCGGCAACAGAAGACACCCTTCAACTGGATCACAATCTTCTTACCCCAACAGAAATCAAAGCTTTCAAGATGATTGAGTTAGCTCATATACAAAATAAGTATCTCACACGTGAAAATATTTTGTTAAAGGAGCATATCATCGCACTCAAGGGCATTATCCGCAAGTTGGAAGACCTCCTACGCTTGATGTGCGACTATCCATCATCAACAACTCCACCTTCTTCACCAACAAAGGAGACATAATCACCTGGGTATGGGCACTCCACTTGGCAACTGCCAAGGTTGGGGGAGTGCCCCGGTATCGTATCACCATCACTTTTATCTATACCGTTTTTCTTAGTTCGATCCTTTTGGGTAATATCTTGATCTAGTAGAATAAAAGTTCTTAGTATGATCTAGTTGTGAGTTTTGCTTTACAAATCCTTCGATGTAATCGAGTCCGTGAGCTATATAATAAAGATTAGTGTTGAGTCAAGGGCTTGATTATTTTGCCATGATCCTAAGGAAATAAAAGAAAAGAGAAAGAAATAAAAAGAAACAAAGAGATCATGTGAGCCTTATGGAGAGTAATGAGCTCACATAGAAAAAGAATGATGAATAAAACTTGTTGAGAGTTGACAAACATAGTTTTGGCCATCGTTGCAATTAATAGGAAGTAATAAAGAAAGAGATGTCTTCACATATAAATATACTATATTGGACATATTTTATGATTGTGAGCACTCATTAAAATATGACATTATAAAGAGTTGATGTTGGACAAGGAAGACAACGTAATGGGTTATGTTTTCTTACATCTAAGATATATTATATTGTCTTGGATCCTCCAACATGTTGAGCATGCCTTTTGATGTCTACTACACAACCTTCTTCTTGTAGACATTGTTGGGCCTCCAAGTGCAGAGGTTTGTAGGATAGTAGCAAATTTCCCTCAAGTGGATGACCTAAGGCTTATCAATCCGTAGGAGGCGTAGGACGAAGATGGTCTCTCTCAAGCAACCCTGCAACCAAATAACAAAGAGTCTCTTGTTTCCCCAACACACCCAATACAATGGTAAATTGTATAGGTGCACTAGTTCGGCGAAGAGATGGTGATACAAGTGGTATATGGATGGTAGATAAAGGTATTTGTAATCTGAAAATATAAAAACAGCAAGGTAACGAATGATAAAAGTGGGCGTAAATGGTATTGCAATGCTAGGAAATAGGGCCTAGGGTTCATACTTTCGCTAGTGTAAGTTCCCTCAACAATACAAACATAATTGGATCACATAACTATCCCTCAACATGCAACAAAGAGTCACTCCAAAGTCACTAATAGCGGAGAATGAATGAAAAGATTATGGTAGGGTAAGGAACCACCTCAAAGTTATTCTTTCCAATCAATCCGTTGGGCTATTCCTATAAGTGTCACAAACAACCCTATAGTTCATACTAGAATAACACCTTAAGACACAAATCAACCAAAACCCTAATGTCACCTAGATACTCCAATGTCACCTCAAGTATCCGTGGGTATGATTATACGATATGCGTCACACAATCTCAGACTCATCTATTCAACCAACACAAAGGACCTCAAAGAGTGCCCCGAAGTTCCTACTGGAGAATCATGACAAAAACGTGTGCCAACCCCTATGCATAGGTTCCCAATGTCACGAAACCCGCAAGTTGATCACCAAGACATACGTCAAGTGTTCTCAAATCTTTAAAGACTCAATCCGATAAGATAACTTCAAAGGGGAAACTCAATTCATTACAAGAGAGAAGAGGGGGGAGAAACATAAGATCCAACTATAATAGCAAAGCTCGCGATACATCAAGATCATGCCAAATCAAGAACATGAGGGAGAGAGATCAAACACATAGCTACTGGTACATACCCTCAGCCCGAGGGTGAACTACTTCCTCCCCATCATGGAGAGCGTCGGGATGATGAAGATGGCCACCAGTGAGGGATCCCCCCTCCGGAAGGGTGCCGGAACAGGGTCCCGATTGACTTTTGGTGGCTACAGAGGCTTGCCGTCGCGGAACTCCCGATCTAATCTCTATTCTGGAAGTTTTAGGGTACGTGGAGTTATCTAGGCGAAAGAAGTACGTTAGGGGAGCCACGAGGGCCCCACGACGCAGGGGGCGTGCCCGCACCCTCGTGGCTTCCTTGTTCCTTCCTTGACATGGGGTCCAAGTCCACCGGGTGGCTTTCGTTGCAAAAATAACTTCTCTAGTTGATCGTTCCGTTTCAACTCCGTCTGATGTTCCTTTTCTTCAAAACACTGAAATAGGCATAAAACAGCAAATCTGGTCTGGGCCTCCGGTTAATAGGTTAGTCCCAAAAATAATATAAAAGTGGATAATAAAGCCCAATATTGCCCAAAACAGTAGATAATATAGCATGGAGCAATCAAAATTATAGATACGTTGGAGACGTATCAAGCATCCCCAAGCTTAATTCCTGCTCGTCCTCGAGTAGGTAAATGATAAAAAATATAATTTTGATGTGGAATACTAGTTGGCATAATTTCAATGTGATTCTTCTTAATTGTGGTATGAATATTCAGATCCAAAAGATTCAAGACAAAAGTTCATATTGACATAAAAATGATAATACTTCAAGCATACTAATTAAGCAATTATGTCTTCTCAAAATAACATGGCCAAAGAAAGTTCATCCCTACAAAATCATATAGTTTAGTCGTGTTCCATTTTCGTCACACAAGAATGCTCTCATCATGCACAACCCCGATGACAAGCCAAGCAATTGTTTCATACTTTAGTAATCTCAAACTCATAAACTTTCACGCAATACGTGAGCGCGAGCCATGGATATAGCACTATGGGTGGAATAGAATATAATGAGGGGGGTTATGTGGAGAAGACAAAAAGGAGAAAGTCTCACATCAATGAGGCTAATCAATGGGCTATGGAGATTCCCATCGATTGATGTTAATGCGAGGAGTAGGGATTGCCATGCAACGGATGCACTAGAGCTATAAATGTATGAAAGCTCAACAAAAGAAACTAGTGGGTGTGCATCCAACTTGCTTGCTCATGAAGACCTAGGGCACTTGAGGAGGCCCATCGTTAGAATATACAAGCCAAGTTCTATAATGAAAATTCCCACTAGTATATGAAAGTGATAACTAAAGAGACTCTCTATATGAAGAACATGGAGCTACTTTGAAGAACAAGTGTGGAAAAAAGGAATAGTAGCATTGCCCCCTTTTTTTGGGCCTTCTTTTTTTATTTGGCCTTTCCTTTTTTTTATTTTTTTTATTTTGGGACAATGCTCTATTAATGATGATCAGCACACTTCTATTTATTTAAAACTCAATGATTACAACTCAATGCTAGAACAAAAGATGACTCTATATGAATGCCTCCGGCGGTGTATCGGGATATGCAATGAACCAAGAGTGACATGTATGAAAGAATTATGAACAGTGGCTTTGCCACAAATACTATGTCAACTACATGATCATGCTAAGCAATATGACAATGATGAATGTGTCATGATAAACGAAACGGTGGAAAGTTGCATGGCAATATATCTCGGAATGGCTATGGAAATGCCATAATAGGTAGGTATGGTGGCTGTTTTGAGGAAGATATAAGGAGGTTTATGTGTGAAAGAGTGTATCATATCACGGGGTTTGAATGCACCGGTGAAGTTTCCACCAACTCTCAATATGAGAAAGGGCAATGTACGATACCGAAGAGGCTAGCAATGATGGAAGGGTGAGAGTGCGTATAATCCATGCACTCAACATTAGTCATAAAGAACTCACATACTTATTGCAAAAATCTACAAGTCATCAAAAACCAAGCACTACGCGCATGCTCCTAGGGGGATAGATTTGTAGGAAAAGACCATCGCTCGTCCTCGACCGCCACTCATAAGGAGGACAATCAAAGAACACCTCATGTTTCAAATTTGTTACATAACGTTTACCATACGAGCATGCTACAGGACTTGCAAACTTCAACACAAGCATTTCTAAAATTCACAACTACTCAACTAGCACGACTTTGATATTATTACCTCCATATCTCAAAACAATCATCTAGCATCAAACTTCTCTTAGTATTCAAAACACTTATAAGAATCTTTTTACTAATCGTGAATACCTAGAATATTAGGATTATTTAAGCAAATTACCATGCTATTTAAGAATCTCAAAATAATATAAGTGAAGCATGAAAGTTCATCTATTTCTTCAAAATAAAACTACCACCATGCTCTAAAAGGTATAAGTGAAGCACTAGAGAAAATGACAAACTATTCCGAAAGATATAAGTGAAGATCAATGAGTAGTTGAATAATTATGCAACTATGTGAAGACTCTCTAACATTTAATAATTTCAGATCTTGGTATTTTATTCAAACAGCAAGAAAAATAAAAGAAAATGGCATTCTAAGAATAGCAAACATCATGTGAAGGGGCAAAAACTTAGGATCAACTGAAACTAACCGATAGTTGTTGAAGAAGAAAGGTGGGATGTCAACCGGGGCATCCCCAAGCTTAGATGCTTGAGACTTCTTGAAATATTATCTTGGGGTGCCTTGGGCATCCCCAAGCTTGAGCTTTTGTGTCTTCTTAATTCCTCTCATATCAAGGTCTCCCTAAATCTCAAAAGCTTCATCCACACAAAACTCAACAAGGACTCGTGAGATAAGTTAGTATAAACCATTGCAAAAACCTTATCATACTCTACTGTAGAAAATCACTAAAATTATTATTCAACATTGCATACTAAATGCCTCTGCATATTTAATAGCCCTATCCTCAAATAGAATCATTAAAGAAGCAAACATATGCAAACAATGCAAACATAACAGCAATCTGCCTAAACAGGATAGTCTGTAAAGAATGCTGCAACATCCATACTTCCCTAACTCCAAAAATTATGAAAGAAAATTCCCACCGTATTAAATTTAGCAGAGCTTAATATGCAAAAGGTTTCAACATTTTATCACATTCTGACTCTTCTAGGGAATTATTGCAACAGCGGTAAACTTTCTGTTTTCAAACAGCAACATGTACACTTGTAACATAGGCATAGTAAAGACTATTAATGCCACTTTTATTGAAATAAAAGATGCAAAACATTGTTCTAAATAAAATCAAGCAAATCCTAACAAAATAAAATGACACTCCAAGCAAAACACATATCATGTGGTGAATAAAAATATAGCTCCAAGTAAAGTTACCGATGAACGAAGACGAAAGAGGGGATGCCTTCCGGGGCATCCCCAAGCTTAGGCTCTTGGTTGTCCTTGAATATTACCTTGGGGTGCCTTGGGAATACCCAAGCTTAGGCTCTTGCCACTCCTTATTCCATAGTCCATCGAATCCTTACCCAAAACTTGAAAACTTCACAACACAAAACTTAACAGAAAACTCGTAAGCTCCGTTAGCGAAAGAAAACAAAACACTACTTCAAGGTACTGTAATGAACTCATTCTTTATTTATATTGGTGTTAAAACTACTGTATTCAAACTTCTCTATGGTTTATAAACTATTTTACTAGCCATAGATTCATCAAAATAAGCAAACAACACACGAAAAGCAGAATCTGTCAAAAACAGAACCGTCTGTAGTAATCTGGATCAAACGTATACTTCTGGAACACATAAAATTCTCAAATAAATTGCTGGACCTGAGGAATTTATCTATTAATCATCTTCAAAAATAATTAACTAAATATAACTCCCCAAATAAAAATGGTAGCAATTCTCGTGAGCGCTAAAGTTTCTGTTTTTTACAGCATGATCAACAAGACTTTCCCCGAGTCTTCCCAAAGGTTCTACTTGGCACAAAAACTAATTAAACACATAAAACCACATATAAACAGAGGCTAGATGAATTATTTATTACTAAACAGGAACAAAAAACAAGGAATAAAAATAAAGTTGGGTTGCCTCCCAACAAGCGCTATCGTTTAACGCCCCTAGCTAGGCACGATGATTTCAATGATGCTCACATAAAGGATAAGAATTGAAACATAAAGAGAGCATCATGAAGAATATGACTAGCACATTTAATTCTAACCCACTTCCTATGCATAGGGATTTTGTGAACAAACAACTTATGGGAGCAATAATCAACTTGCATAGGAAGGTAAAACAAGCATAACTTCAAAACTTTAAGCACATAGAGAGGAAACTTGATATTATTGCAATTCCTACAAGCATATGTTCCTCCCTCATAATAATTTTCAGTAGCATCATGAATGAATTCAACAATATAACCAGCACCTAAAGCATTCTTTTCATGATCTACAAGCATAGAAAATTTACTACTCTCCACACAAGCAAAATTCTTCTCATGAATAATAGTGGGAGCAAACTCAACAAAATAATTATCATGTGATTGAAAATTAAGATCAAGATAACAAGGTTCATTGTTATTATTATTCTTTAAGGCATACATGTCATCACAATAATCATTATAGATAGGAGGCATGCTTTCATCATAATAAATTTGCTCATCAAAACTCGGGGGACAAAAAATATCATCTCCATCAAACATAGCATCCCCAAGCTTGTGGCTTTGCATATCATTAGCATCGTGGATATTCAAGGAATTCATACTAACAACATTGCAATCATGCTCATCATTCAAATATATAGTGCCAAACATTTTATAGATTTCTTCTTCTAGCACTTGAGCACAATTATCCTTTCCATCATACTCACGAAAGATATTAAAAAGGTGAAGCGTATGAGACAAACTTACTTCCATTTTTATAGTTTTCTTTTATAAACTAAACTAGTGATAAAACAAGAAACTAAAAGACTCGATTGCGAGATCTAAAGATATACCTTCAAGCACTCACCTCCCCGGCAACGGCGCCAGAAAAGAGCTTGATGTCTACAACACAACCTTCTTCTTGTAGACGTTGTTGGGCCTCCAAGTGCAGAGGTTTGTAGTACAGTAGCAAATTTCCCTCAAGTGGATGACCTAAGGTTTATCAATCCATAGGAGGCGTAGGATGAAGATGGTCTCTCTCAAGCAACCCTGCAACCAAATAACAAAGAGTCTCTTGTGTCCTCAACACACCCAATACAATGGTAAATTGTATAGGTGCACTAGTTCGGCGAAGAGATGGTGATACAAGTGGTATATGGATGGTAGATAAAGGTATTTGTAATCTGATAATATAAAAACAGCAAGGTAATGAATGATAAAAGTGAGCGTAAACGGTATTGCACTGCTAGGAAATAGGGCCTAGGGTTCATACTTTCTCTAGTGTAAGTTCCCTCAACAATACTAACATAATTGGATCACATAACTATCCCTCAACATGCAACAAAGAGTCACTCCAAAGTCACTAATAGTGGAGAACGAACGAAGAGATTATGGTAGGGTACGGAACCACCTCAAAGTTATTCTTTCCAATCAATCTGTTGGGCTATTCCTATAAGTTTCACAAACAGCCCTAGAGTTCGTACTAGAATAACACCTTAGGACACAAATCAACCAAAACCCTAATGTCACCTAGATACTCCAATGTCACCTCAAGTATCCGTGGGTATGATTATACGATATGTGTCACACAATCTCAGATTCATCTATTCAACCAACACAAAGAACCTCAAAGAGTGCCCCAAAGTTCCTACCGGAGAATCACGACGAAAACGTGTGCCAACCCCTATGCATAGGTTCCCAATGTCATGAAACCCGCAAGTTGATCACCAATACATACGTCAAGTGTTCTCAAATCTTTAAAGACTCAATCCGATAAGATAAGTTCAAAGGGGAAACTCAACTCATTACAAGAGAGAAGAGGGGGAGGAGAAACATAAGATCCAACTATAATAGCAAAGCTCGCGATACATCAAGATCGTGCCAAATCAAGAACACGAGAGAGAGAGATCAAACACATAGCTACTGGTACATACCCTCAACCCCGAGGGTGAACTACTCCCTCCTCGTCATGGAGAGCACCGGGATGATGAAGATGGCCACCGGTGAGGGATCCCCCCTCCGGCAGGGTGCCTGAACAGGGTCTCGATTGACTTTTGGTGGCTACAGAGGCTTGCGGCGGCGGAACTCCCGATCTAATCTCTGTTCTGGAAGTTTTAGGGTACGTGGAGTTATATAGGCAGAATAAGTACGTCAGGGGAGCCATGAGGGCCCCACGAGGTAGGGGGCGCGCCCCCCACCCTCGTGGCTTCCTCATTCCTTCCTTGACATGGGGTCCAAGTCCATCGGGTGGCTTTCGTTCCAAAAATAACTTCTCTAGTTGATTTCGTTCCGTTTCGACTCCGTCTGATATTCCTTTTCTTCAAAACACCGAAATAGGCATAAAACAACAAATCTGGGTTGGGCCTCCGGTTAATAGGTTAGTCCCAAAAATAATATAAAAGTGGATAATAAAGCCCAATATTGCCCAAAATAGTATATAATATAGCATGGAGCAATCCAAAATTATAGATATGTTGGAGATGTATCACCTTTCCCCCTCATGCTAGCCAAATTCATCGCACCAAGTAGAGATACTACTTGTGCTTCCAAATACCCTTAAACCAGTTTTGCCATGAGAGTCCACCATACCTACCTATGGATTGAGTAAGATCCTCCAAGTAAGTTGTCATTGGTGCAAGCAATAAAAATTTCTCTCTAAATATGTATGACTTATTAGTGTGGGAGAAAATAAGCTTTATACGATCGTGTGATATGGAAGAAATAAAAGCGACAGACAGCATAATAAAGGTCCATATCAAAAGTGGCAATATAAAGTGACGTTCTTTCGCATTAAGATTTTGTGCATCCAACCATAAAAGCGCATGACAACCTCTGCTTCCCTCTGCGAAGGGCCTATCTTTTACTTTTATCTCCCACTTTGCATAAGAGTCATGGTGATCTTCACCCTTCCTTTTTACCTTTTATCCTTTGGCAAGCACGGTATGTTGGAAAGATCCTGGTATATATGGCTAATTGGATGTGAGTTTTCATGAACTATTATTGTTGACATTACCCTTGAGGTAAAATGTTGGGAGGCAAAACTATAAGCCCCTATCTTTCTCTGTGTCCGATTAAAACTCCATACCCATAAGTATTGCGTGAGTGTCAGCAATTGTGAAAGACTATATGATAGTTGAGTATGTGGACTTGCTGAAAAGCTCTTATACATTGACTCTTTCTTATGTTATGATAAATTGCAATTGCTCCAATGACTGAGATTATAGTTTGTTAGTTTTCAATGAAGTTTACGATTCATACTTGATATTGTGATTGAATTATTACTCTAGCATAAGTAATCATATGACAAGAATTATATAAGTTGTTGTTCTAAGAATGATCATGATGCCCTCATGTCCGTATTTTATTTTTATCGACACCTCTATCTCTAAACATGTGGACATATTTTTTGATTTCGGCTTTTCGCTTGAGGACAAGCGAGGTCTAAGCTTGGGGGAGTTGATACGTCCATTTTGCATCATGCTTTTATATCGATATTTATTGCATTATGGGTTGTTATTACACATTATGTCACAATACTTATGCCTATTCTCTCTTATTTAACAAGGTTTACATAAAGAGGGATAATGCCGGCAGCTGGGATTCTGGGCTGGAAAAGGAGCAAATATTATAGACCTATTCTGCACAGCTCCAAAAGTCCTGAAACTCCACGGAAGACGTTTTCCAAATATATAAAAAATACTGAGAGCAAGAACTTCACCAGGGGGGCCACACCCTGCCCATGAGGGTGGGGGCGCCCCCTACCTCGTGCCCCCCCCCTGTGGCCATCTTCTGCTATATGAAGTCTTTCGATGGGAAAAAACAAGCCATCTTCTCGGACGAAACTCCGCTGCCACGAGGCGGAACCTTGGCGGAACCAATCTAGGGCTCTGGCGAAGCCGTTCTGCCGGGGAAACTTCCCTCCCAGAGGGGGAAATCATCGCCATCATCATCACCAACGCTCCTCTCATTGGGAGAGGGCAATCTCCATCAACATCTTCATCAGCACCATCTCCTCTCAAAACCCTAGTTCATCCAATTCTTGTCTCCAAGTCCGGGATTGGTGCTAGTAGGTTGCTAGTAGTGTTAATTACTCCTTGTAGTTGATGCTAGTTGGTTTAATTGTTGGAAGATCATATGTTTAGATCATATATGCATATTAATACCTCTCTGATTATGAACATGTTTATGCTTTGTGAGTAATTACGTTTGTTCCTGAGGACATGGGAGAAGTCTTGCTATTAGTAGTCATGTGAATTTGGTATTCGTTCGATATTTTGATGAGATGTATGTTGTCTCTCCTCTAGTGGTGTTATGTGAACGTCGACTACATGACACTTCACCATTATTTGGGCCTAGAGGAAGGCATTGGGAAGTAATAAGTAGATGATGGGTTGCTAGAGTGATAGAAGCTTAAACCCTAGTTTATGCGTTGCTTCGTAAGGGGCTGATTTGGATCCATATGTTTCATGCTATGGTTAGGTTTACCTTAATACTTTTGTTGTAGTGGCGGATGCTTGCAATAGAGGTTAATCATAAGTGGGATGCTTGTCCAAGTAAGGGCAGCACCCAAGCACCGGTCCACCTACATACAAATTATCAAAGTACCGAACGCAAATCATATGAACGTGATGAAAACTAGCTTGATGATATTCCCATGTGTCCTCGGGAGCGCTTTTCTCTATATAAGAGTTTGTCCAGGCTTGTCCTTTGCTACAAAAAGGATTGGGCCACCTTGCTGCACTTTATTTACTTTTGTTAATTTTTGCTCGTTACAAATTATCCTATCACAAAACTATCTGTTACCACTTATTTCAGTACTTGCAGAGAATACCTTGCTGGAAACTGCTTATCATTTCCTTCTGCTCCTCGTTGGGTTCAACACTCCTACTTATCGAAAGGACTATGATAGATCCCCTACAATTGTCGGTCATCACACCACTCTCGAAAAGGTAATAAATGGTGTGTTGATGATGAACTCCTTGCTCTTGTGCTTCAAATGATAGTCTCCCCGACACTCAACTCTCTCTCACTGATTTGGATTTGGTGGAAAGATGATTTGAGTGGAAAGAAACTTTGAGAAGGCTAGAGATCAAGATTCATATGGTTGGAATGGAATATCTTGACCTCAACACATGAGTAGGTGGTTCTCTCTCAGAAAATGTATGATGGAAGTGTAGGCATGTCCTGATGGCTCTCTCCACTAATGAAGAGTGGGTGGAGGGGTACTTATAGCCTCCACACAGATCTAAATGTTACACACAAATCACCAAACTCGGTGGGGCCGAATAATGAAACTTGGTTGGACCGATTTAGTTCAAAATGTGAATGTTAGGATTTTCGATGGGACCGACATGTCAACTCGATGAGACCGATTTCATTAGGGTTAGGGCATAACGTAATCTCGGTGAGACCGATTACACAAACTCGGTAGGACCGATTTTGGTAATAAGCTAACCAGAGAGTTGATCAGGCAAACTCGGTGGGACCGATTCGATCATCTCGGTGAGACCGAAACGTTACAGAGGGGAAATAGAGAGTTTGCATTGCAAACTCGGTGGGACCGGTCGCTCATTTCGGTTGGACCAAAATGTTACAAAGGGAAACAGAGAGTTTGCAATCCCATCTCGGTGAGACCGAGATCCCTATCGGTGAGACCGAAAAGACTAGGGTTTTGTTGCAGTGGCTATGTCAACTGAACTCGGTGGCGCCGGACAGAAAGTTTTGGTGGGGCCGAGTTTGTCTTTTGGTTTGGGACATATGTGGATATGAGAAAGTGGTTGAGGGTTTTGGAGCATATCACTAAGCATTTTGAGCAAGTAACCCATTAAGAAACACCTCATCCCCTTTTAATAGTATTGGCTTTTCCTATGGACTCAATGTGATCTTGGATCACTAAAAGTAAAATGTAGAGTCTTGAGCTTTAGAGCTTGAGCCAATCTTTTGTACTTAGCATTTTGAGGGGTCCACATTTCTAATCCATGCCATGCCAATCACTGAGCTTTCCTGAAATATTTATCTTGAAATAGCATTATCTCAATGAGCTATATGTTGTTAGGAATTACCAAAGCCACCCAGGGATAGTTGCACTTTCAATCTCCCCCTTTTTATTAATTGATGACAACATATAGATCAAAGCTTCGACAAATGATTATAAGTGTGAAATACATCATCGCTTTGAGAAGTATGTGATAAGCAAGAGCTCCCCCTAAATTTGTGCATTATTTAAAATCTGCTTTTGAATGCAAATGCACAATCGATTAGGATCATGGGTCACTCTTCCATGTCACATACATCTTGGTGGAGCGCTCAAAATGATAAACATTAACAAACATGCACTCATCACCAAGCAAAGTGAATGATCATATATGGAATATAAGAGATAATATCATCCAAGCAAGCATTAAGGTAGCAAATGATCAATCACATGATCAAACAAGTATCTCACACAGACAAAGACATAGTGTATCAACTAAGCGCATAAAAAGGTTCAACCAAAAACAAGAGAGATAAAAGGCAAAACACTCTCTCTCGAAGCCTATGATCTATACATATTTCTCCCCTTTGGCAACAAGTTACCAAAAAGTTTGAAAATGCATAGTGTTATGCGTCTCTCAGGCTCTGTCTTAGGGAGGTGGTGTAGAGAGAACTCCAAGGACGAAGGCATCTGTCGATGTAGTTGGAGCTGGTGGAGTGGCTGTTGGAGGTGGCACTAAAGCTGTAGCTACTGGTGCAGATAATGTAGCTCTAGAAACAGGTACATGCATTGCAGAAGACCTCTGACTCCTTGGTACTCGCTGAAAAGCACCAGTAGTTGCCTTCCCTCTCCTCTCTTCTGCTTCCTCCTAGAGCTGCTCAACTGCAGTCTGTACCTCAGTTACCTTGAGGTCAAGATCATAAAACTTTTTCTCAACAATCCTCTCCAGGCTCTCCTGATTCTGAGTCAGGGTGGCCAACCCCTTCTCAATCCTCAGTGTCTCTTGAATCAGATAGCCCAATTGATCTTGTTTTGACTTGAGGAATACCTGATATGCTTCTTCTGCACTTGGCATCCTTGGAGCTTTCTCTGCCTTAGCTTTGGCTCTCTTCTCTTGTGCTTGAGCTGATGATGGTTCATTCTCATTCATGAAAACTTCGTTGTCTTCATATTCAGGATATAGGGGTAGATGATCCTTGTCCAACAAGTATGTTCATGTGCCCATCTTAGAATTGATGAGCTCCTGAATATGTGGAGCATACCCACAGCTTCTCTTTTGGTCAGCAGCTGTCCTTTTGATTGTCTCTACAATCAGGCTCATGACTTTAAACTTCTGAGGGACATCAAAGATTTGCAGCATGTTGATAGAATGTCCTCTAACCATCTTGTGATCTCGAGACTTGGGTAGCAATGTGTGCCTTAGGATCCAGTTGATGGTAGGAAGACCAGACAACAAGTAATGTATGGATACAAGCTTGTGAGTCTCCAAAGCTTTACCAGGGATCTCTTTGTACATGTTTACCATGGAGTTGTGTTCTTTCTTCTTTTTGGCATACAAATCCCAGTCATCCTCATGTTCCTCTGGGGCATTGATCAGCTTGGCCCATTCTTCAACAGTGGATTGGTACCTAGTACCTTCAGACATCCATATGATCTTCCCATCTGGGTAAAAGTGAGCAGTGGAGTAAAACTGCATGATCAGCTCATCATTCCATTTTGTGAGCTTTTGTCCAACAAACTCATCTACTCCACATGCTTTGAAGCTGTCATATACTCTTGGGAAGTGATCTTCATTCTCCTTGATGTATTCCCAATCAACCCATCTCATGTCACAAACAATGGGCTTCTTGTCAAGCAAAATTGTCTCATAGAAGTCTTGTTGTTCTTTGGTGTGAAATCTGTAATAAACTGTAGTCCTCCTCCTAACAGCATAGGGATCAGACTGTCTCCACAATCTCAGTCCAACATCTTTTCTGATGTGCATGTCTTCAGCCACTAGATGAGCATCATTGTGGTCTGGGATCTTGGGTTTCAATTTCCTCAAAACAAGAGACTCATCATCTTCTTCTTCAGCTTGAGGCACTGGGGCCTTGTTCTTCTCTTCAGCAGGAATACTTCTAGTGTTTCTCTTGGCCTTTGACTTCTGAGCTTGAGCTTTGGGAGCAGACTTGGGCTTTGATGTTGCAGCCCCTGACTTGATAGGATCTCCCATAAGCTTCTGAGCTTTGGGTGCTGGAGCATCCTGATACGTCTCCAACGTATCTATAATTTTTGATTGTTCCATGCTATTATATTATCTGTTTTGGATGTTAATGGGATTTATTTTACACTTATATATATATATATATATATATATATATATATATATATATTATTTTTTGGACTAACCTATTAACCGGAGGCCCAACCCAAATTGCTGATTTTTTGCCTATTTCAGTGTTTCATAGAAAAGGAATATCAAACAGAGTCCAAACGGAATGAAAACTTCGGGAACGTGATTTTTGTAACAAACGTGATCCAGAGGACTTGGAGTGGACGTCAAGCAATCAATGAGGCGGCCATGAGGCAGGGGGGCATGCCTACCCCCTAGGCGCGCCCTCCCCCCTTGTGGGCCCCTCGTTGCTCCACCGACCTACTTCTTCCTTCTATATATGTTCACATACCCCGCAAACATCCAGGAGAACCACGAAACCCTATTTCCACTGCCGCAACCTTATGTACCCAAGAGATCCCATCTTGGGCCCTTTTCCGGAGCTCCACCGGAGGGGGCATAGATCATGGAGGGCCCCTACATCAACTCCATGGCCCCTCCGATGATGTGTGAGTAGTTTACCTCAGACCTTCGGGTCCATAGCTAGTAGCTAGATGGCTTCTTCTCTCTCTCTCTGCATCTCAATACAAAGTTCTCCTCGATTCTCTTGGAGATCTATTTGATGTAATCTTCTTTTGCGGTGTGTTTGTCGAGATCCAATGAATTGTGGGTTTATGATCCAGATTATCTATGAACAATATTTGAATCTTCTCTGAATTCTTTTATGTATGATTGGTTTATCTTTGCAAGTATCTTTGAATTATCAGTTTGGTTTGGCCTACTAGATTGATCTTTCTTGCAATGGGAGAAGTGCGTAGCTTTGGGTTCAATCTTGCGGTGCTCGATCCTAGTGACAGAAAGGGAAACGACACGTATTGTATTGTTGCCATCGAGGATAAAAAGATGGGGTTTACATCATATTGCATGAGTTTATCCCTCTACATCATGTCATCTTACTTAAGGCGTTACTATGTTCTTATGAACTTAACACTCTAGATGCATGTTGGATAGCGGTCGATGTGTGGAGTAATAGTACTAGATGCAGGCAGGAGTCGGTCTACTTGTCACGGACGTGATGCCTATATACATGATCATGCCTAGATATTCTCATAATTATTCGCTTTTCTATCAGTTGCTCGACAGTAATTTGTTCACCCACCGTAATACTTTTGCTATCTTGAGAGAAGCCACTAGTGAAACCTATGGCCCCCGGGTCTATTTTCCATCATACAAGTTTCCAATCTATTTTATTTTGCAATCTTTACTTTCAATCTATATCATAAAAATACCAAAAATACTTATCTTATTATTATCATCTCTATCAGATCTCACTCTTGCAAGTGGTCGTGAAGGGATTGACAACCCCTTTATCGCGTTGGTTGCGAGGTTCTTATTTGTTTGTGTAGGTACGAGGTGACAGGCGCGTGGTCTCCTACTGGATTGATACCTTGGTTCTCAAAAACTGAGGGAAATACTTACGTTGCTCTACTTCATCACCCTTTCCTCTTCAAGGGAAAACCAACGCAGTGCTCAAGAGGTAGCACATCCTCTTCCTCTTCCTCTTATTCTATGGGTTCCTTAAACATGGATGATCTCCCTAGGACTCTGGCAATGCTCTTCTTGACCCTCTCTTTTCTCTTCTTGCCTTCTCCAGCCTCTTTGGGTTCAAGAGTGAACTCCATAGTTTCTTCCAAGGCTGCTTTCCTAGGCTTGGATGTTGGCATTCTCTTGGTAGGTGCCTTCTTGTGCATCCCTGGCTTTGTTGTAGCAGCTGACCCATATTCCTTCTTCAAGACTTTCTTCTTTGAGGTGGCCTCATCCTCAACAGCCACATAATCTTCATCCTCAAAGTCTGAGGTTTTGTTCTTCCTTGCTCTAGTGGCTGCCTTGGGCAAGTTACTAGGTGTGCTTCTACTGCCTTCATCATAGCTGCTTGAGGGATCTTAACCCTCACTCAATTGCACATGTTCCTCAGATTTGTTCTGACTGTCACTCTGGTCAGACATCTTGGCAATCACTGATAGCAAACCCTGTGAATAGATGTAGATGAGGTAGAGTGGATGAGCATCACAAAGTGCAGAGTTTTTGAAAAATAGATGACTTAAAAACTTAGTTTTAGTTCTCCATAGAAAGAATTTCAGAGCTACCAATTTGATAAACTCGGTGATACCGGAGCAGCTTTTGGAACCTAAACTAGTGAACTCGGTCAGACCGAGTCACAGTTCGGTGGCACCGAGACTGCTAGGGTTTCACAGAGGATCGATCTCGGTCACACCGATTTGCAATTTTTGGTCAGACCGAAAATGCATGTGCTATGGCCTAAGCCAAATCGGTGAGACCGATTTCTACAATTCGGTCGGTCTGAGATGAATTCGATGGAGACCTAACCCTAAATTTTCAAATCCAATCTAACCTAAAAGAAGTTTTCAGTGGATGGATTATTTGCATACATGCTCATAAACATGGCAAAGCAATGTGCTATGAATCAGAGTTAAGGAATTAGCACATAGAGTCGAACCCATACCCTAGTTCGGCGGAAGTTCTCTACGGCGGCAACAGCGGAGCAGATTTCCGTTGACGGCGTTGGAAACCAGCGGCAGGAGGTCGCTGGTGGCGAGGAGACGATCCGGAGACCTGAGGAGGCAAAGCAGGACACACGCGCGGGTTGAGGAGTTTGAAGAAATTTCCAAAATCTCACCCGTGGGTATATATATCCCGACCCTGTCGGTGTGACCGAGTGGAACAACTCGGTGGCACCGAGATGCAGAATCGCGAGCGGTTACTGCAACTCGGTGTGACCGAAAAGTTTAAATCAGTTGCACCGAGATGGAAAACCTAGATCAACTTAGTGAACTCGGTGTGACCGAAGTGGATGACTCAGTCATACCGAAATGCACAAAGAGATTTTGGAAGTTTAAGTCTATGACGAATTGGGGACTCCAAGTACTCCTCACACAGAGTGGTTCGAATCTGACTTGATCAAACTTTGTGATGTAGCATGAATGGAGTTTGAAACGAGAAAAGCATATATAGCTAGAGGGGGTTCTTAGGCATTCTTGTCCATCCACCTGGCAAAAGAGAAAAACGCCAAACAATCAAAACAACAAGTGGATGTCCTCGAATGAGTGAAATATGCAACCAACATGCTCACACAATAAGATGGCAAATGAAATATGTGGCAAAGCATGCACAAGCACTCTAGCATCTATCAAGCAATTGGCGATGACTAGGTCATCTATATATGAGTATATTGACTTAGGAGTCAAATGAGAACATTTGATCGTCGGTCATACTCATCGTTTAAGCACAAGTGGGGTTGCCACTTTTAGATAAAGCATCGTTGCGTTCACACCATTAGAGTTGCTTTAGCTCAATTTATTAGAGTAAAGCTCCCCCTAGATTTGATATCCCCCCTAAGAGGGATGAACTAAACCTTGGGTTTTGTTGATGATGACTTCATGTAGGTGTTGAAGATGTAGATGCTCAATGTTGATGTAGATCATTTGGAGCAAACCATTTGAGTGAGTTGCACTTTCAATACCTACGCCGGTTAGTCCCACAAGGAACAAACAAGGATATCCATAGACATAGAGTGATGTTCAGATAAGATGATGTCCATGAAAGCATTAGTTACCTTGTCCCTTGTCTTACCGGCAAGAGGGTTTGTGACTCCTTGAACTAGTGCAAGATATGGAAGTTGTTTGCACATGTCATTGCCAAAAGATATGAGTGAAGTACGTTGGCAGAGTCACCCTCAAGAACTCTCTAGTTCTTTTTCTTCGGGATCCACACCATCTTGATGGGAATCCTTGGAGTTGTAGTCATACTTGATGAAGTGGAACTTGATGTAGTCTTGGGAACCCACTTGACCAAGGCCTTGGGAGCTTCTTCAAATGCATCAATCTCCTCTTGAAGCTTGTCCTTGCCTTTTTGCTTGTGGTCTTGTGGTGGAAGATCATCTTGAGCTTGTGTTCCTTGGAAAGAAGTAGGATCATACTTCTCTTGTTGAGGAACAAACTTCGCCTTGGGGTATTGATCTTCTTCCCACTCAACTCCATTGGCATTGAACTTTCATTCAAAACCAATTCCTTGATTCTTCCGGTGTCTTCCTTGCTTGCGTACAATTTCCTCAAATTGCTTACTTCCGGCAAGGCTCTTGTAAACACATTTCTCTATAATTCCCTTCAATAAGCTATTTTCTTGCTCAAGTGCAACTTGGCTAAGAGAATCATTAGTGGAATCAAGAGAACTACTAGAAGCAACAACATTGGATTTAGCATGATTATTGTTACTACTAGAAGAAGAATCTGTCTTACTCTTGTTGCTAGATTTAACTTGTGGCATGTAAGTAGACAAGAGTAAATGCTTGGCAATGTAAGAAGAACTTTTCTTGCGAAGATCATCATTGATCGCTTTTAAGAACCCATGCTCTTGCTCAAGGTTGAGCTTTTCAAAGCGTAACTTTTCATGAGTCTTTAAAAGCTCTCGATGATTTTCCAAGGTAGTTTCATGAGCTAACTTAAGAGTGTTTAGTTCCTTAGTTAGACGCTCAATCCCCTTCTTATCATCGTCATTCGTTTTATCTTGATTAGCATGATTAATAGCAAGTTCATCATAGTTTTCATCACTAGAATTGTCAACAAGTAAATCATCATCACCTAGCAAATCATCTTCATCACTATTGAAATCAACATACTCGGGGTGTGATACCTTTGGGCCTTTAGCCATGAAGCATCTTCCAATTCCTTCATTTGGTGACTCAAATATGTCATAGGAGTTGGTTGACACAAGTGCTAGACCGGCAACACCTTCATCTTGAGTATATTGGGAGTCGGAGTGATAATTTCTCTCAGAGTGATTGTCGGAGTCGGAGCCCGATACCCATTCACCAACATGAGCTTGATGTCTTTGTTTTGTGTAGCTCCTTGATGATTTGTCCTTCCTTTCCAAATCCTTGATTCTCCGTGATGTTCTTCATTCATAACAGTCATCTCTACTCCTTCTCTCTCTTGGTGGTGATTCTTCTCTTCTACTTCTTCTTTTGGGAGAATATTCTCTTCTTTTGTAGGGAGCCATACACTCATTGGAGTAGTGTCCGGGTCTTCCACAATTTTAGCAATTACGTTCACGACTTGAAGATCTTTTATCATTGTAGGACCTTGACTTGGAACTTCTCTTCTTGCTTCTACTCTTGTAGAACTTTTTGAAGTTCTTCACCATTAGGCTCAATTGTTCATTGAAGGCTTCTTTCTCACTTGATGATGTGGGAGCATCACATGAGGCTTTGTAAGCACCACTTGTTGTTGTGAAGCTCTTCCTTATCCTTGAGTGACATCTCATGAGAAACAATTCTTCCAATGACTTCCGTTGGCTTGAGATCTTTGTAATTGGGCATCACTTGGATCAATGTGCACACGGTATCGTATTTTCCATCCAAGGCTCTTAGGATCTTCTTGATGCTGAATCTATCGGTCATCTCTTCACTTCCTAAGCCGGCAGTCTCATTTGTGATGATAGCAAGCCTAGAGTACATTTCAGCGACACCTTCACCATCCTTCATTTTGAACTTGTCAAGTTGACTTTGAAGCACATCCAATTTGGATTCCTTGACGGAGTCGGTACCTTCATGCATATCAATCAAAGTATCCCAAATTTCCTTTGCATTCTGAAGACAACTGATTTTGTTGAATTCTTCGGGGCACAATCCGTTGAAGAGAATATCACAAGCTTGAGCATTGTATTGAAGCATATTCAACTCTTCCGCAGTAGCTTCATGGTTCGGTTCTCTCCCATCAAAGAATTCACCTTGCAAGCCAATACACACAATAGCCCAAATGGCGGGGTTATGTCCAAGAATATGCATTTTCATCTTATGCTTCCAACAAGCAAAATTAGTACCATCAAACTAAGGACCTCTACGGTGGTAATTTCCCTCGCTAGACGCCATACTCTCCTAGGTTGTGAAACCAAGGCTATGATCACCAAAAGCTATGGAAATCAAGGCAAATGGAGACCAAAGCTCTGATACCACTTGTAGGATCGAAAGTATGTCTAGAGGGGGGTGATTAGACTACTTGACCAAATAAAAATCTAGCCTTTTCCCAATTTTAAGTCTTGGCAGATTTTAGCAACTTAGCATTAGTCAAGTAAACAACCTACACATGCAAGTCTAAGAGTATAGCAGCGGAATGTAAAACATTGCAAATGAAGGTAAAGGGAGGAGTTTGGAGGGAGCAAACACAATGTAGACACAGAGATTTTTGGCGTGGTTCCGATAGGTGGTGCTATCATACATCCACGTTGATGGAGACTTCAACCCACGAAGGGTAACAGTTGCGCGAGTCCACGGAGGGCTCCACCCACGAAGGGTCCACAAAGAGGCAACCTTGTCTATCCCACCATGGCCATCGCCCATTAAGGACTTGCCTCACTAGGGTAGATCTTCATGAAGTAGGCGAGCTCCTTGCCCGTACAAACTCGTTGGTTCAACTCCACAATCTTGATGGAGGCTCCCAAGTGACACCTAACGTATCTAGGAGACACCAGTCTCCAAAAGGTAATAAATGGTGTGTTGATGATGAACTCCTTGCTCTTGTGCTTCAAATGATAGTCCCCCCAACACTCAACTCTCTCTCACTGATTTGGATTTGGTGGAAAGATGATTTGAGTGGAAAGCAACTTGGAGAAGGCTCGATATCAAGACTCATATGGTTGGAATGGAATATCTTGACCTCAACACATGAGTAGGTGGTTCTCTCTCAGAAAATGTATGATGGAAGTATAGGCATGTTCTGATGGCTCTCTCCATGAATGAAGAGTGGGTGGAGGGGTATTTATAGCCTCCACACAAAATCTAACCGTTACACACAAACCACCAAACTCAGTGGGAATAAATAATGAAACTCGGTTGGACCGATTTAGTTCAAAATGTGAACGTTAGGATTTTTGGTGACATGTCAACTCGGTGAGACCGATTTCATTAGGGTTAGGGCATAACATAGTCTCGGTGAGACCGATTACACAAACTCGGTGGGACCGATTTTGGGAATAAGCTAACCAGAGAGTTGGTCAGGAAAACACGGTGGGACCGATTCGCTCATCTCGGTGAGACCGAAACGTTACGAAGGGGAAACAGAGAGTTTGCATTGCGAACACGGTGGGGCCGATCGCTCATTTCGGTTGGACCGAAACATTACGAAGGGAAACAGAGAGTTTGCAATCCCATCTCGGTGAGACCGAGATCCCTATCGATGAGACCGAAAAAACTAGGGTTTTGTGGCAGTGGCTATGTCAACTGAAGTCGGTGGCGATGGATAGAAAGTTTCGTGGGGCCGAGTTTGTCTTTTGGTTTTGGACATATGTGGATATGAGAAAGTGGTTGAGGGTTTTGGGCATATCACTAAGCATTTTGAGAAAGTAACCCATTAAGAAACACCTCATCCCCTTTTAATAGTATTGGCTTTTCCCATGGACTCAGTGTGCTCTTGGATCACTAAAAGTAAAATGTAGAGTCTTGAGCTCTAGAGCTTGAGCCAATCTTTTGTCCGTAGCATTTTGAGGGGTCCACATTTCTAATCCATGCCATGCCAATCACTGAGCTTTCCTGAAATATTTATCTTGAAATAGCATTAGCTCAATGAGCTATATGTTGTTAGGAATTACCAAAACCACCCAGCGATAGTTGCACTTTCAAGGTGTCCAAAGAAGTTTAAGAAGTCAGGAGAGGACTCCAACTCTGTCAACATGATTATGGGCAACAATGAGAATGGTGCATCTGGGTACGGTAATTATTTACTGTTTTTTCAGTGTTTCAGCCTACCGATTGGTGGGTGGACACAGGTGCAGGCGTTCATGTGTGTGCTGACATTTCATTGTTCACTTCTTACCAGGTCAAAGGCCACGTGTCCGTACTGATGGGGAATGGCGCGAGTGCTTCTGTTTATGGTGTTGGCACGGTCGATCTGAAGTTCACTTCAGGAAGGATCATGCAGCTGAAGAACGTGCAGCATGTCCCCGCCATCAAGAATAACCTCGTTAGTGGCTCTCTTCTATGTAGAGAAGGGTTTAAGTTAGTTTTCGAGTCTAATAAATTAGTTATTACTAAATATGGATTATTTGTTGGAAAAGGTTATGAAAGCAGAGGGATGTTCCTCCTTTACCTCGCAGATTTTTGTAATAAAGTCATGAACCATATTCATTCGAGTGTTAATGAATCTGAAGTTTGGCACTCACGTCTTTGTCACATTAGTTTCGGTGTTATGACACGGCTAGCTAAGTTGTATTTAATCCCAAGTTTCACTTTAGCCAAAGGTTCTAAGTGCTTTTCATGTGTGCAAGCTAAGCAACCTCGCAAGCCTCACAAGGCTACGGAGGAGAGACACCTGGCACCATTAGAACTTCTACATTCTGATCTTTGTGAGATGAATGGTGTGTTGACTAAAGGTGGAAGGAAATACTTCATGACATTGATAGATGATCCCACTAGATATTGCTATGTGTATCTGTTAAATACTAAAGATGAGGCTCTACACTACTTTTAAATCTATAAGGCAGAAGTTGAGAATCAACTTGAAAAGAAAATTAAACGAGTCCGATCAGATCATGGTGGAGAGTACTTCTCGAGTCAGTTTGATTCTTTTTGTGTGGAACATGGCATTATTCATGAGAGTACACCTCCCTATTTACCCCAGTCAAACGGGGTTACCGAGCGGAAAAACCGTACTCTAACTGATTTGGTTAACGCCATGTTAGATACATCGGGTTTACCCAAGGCATGGTGGGAGGAGGCTATATTGACGGCATGTCATGTCCTAAATAAAGTTCCGACAAAGGATAATGAGATCATTCCCTATGAGAAATGGGCGAAGATAAGGACAACACTCTCATACTTGCGTACTTGGGGCTGTTTGGCGAAAGTCAATGTGCCGATCCCCAAAAAGCATAAGCTTGGACCAAAGACTGTGGACTGTGTTAATTTGGGCTACGCTAGGAACAGCATTGGCTATAGATTACTAGTAGTGAAACCTGAGGTACCTGACCAGAAGGTCGGTACAATTATGGAGTCTAAGGATGCTACATTATTCGAGGATATTTTTACTATGAGAGATATGAAAAGCACTTCTAGACAGGAGTCTGAGGAGACTCCTGAGCCTGCCATTCCTATGGAATATTATGAACAAACACATGATGAAAATCCTGAGGAGGATGACGAGGTAACCCTTGGTAGGGGCAAGAGACAAAGGATTGCAAAGACCTTTGGTGATGATTTCTTCGTGTACCTCATGGATGATACTCCTGCTTCTATTTCAGAAGCGTATGCCTCTCCAGAAGCTGACTACTAGAAGGATGCGGTCCGTAGCGAGATGGATTCCATCATGGCTAATGGGACATGGGAGATCACTGACCGTCCCTATGGTTGCAAACCATTGGGATGTAAGTGGGTGTTCACGAAGAAGCTTATGCCCGATGGTACGATTGAAAAGTAGAAGGCTAGGCTTGTGGCCAAGGGCTATGACTAGAAAGAAGAAGAAGATTTCTTCCATACTAATTCACCTGTGGCCAGACTGACCACCATTCGAGTATTACTATCATTGGCGGCCTCGCGTGGTCTTCTCGTCCACCAAATGGATGTTAAGACGGCTTTTCTGAATGGAGAGCTAAACGAGGAAATCTACATGCAACAGCCAGATGGCTTTGTGATAGATGGTCAGGAAAGAAAGGTGTGTAGGTTGCTGAAATCTCTATATGGCCCGAAACAAGCACCTAAGAAATGGCATGATAAGTTTAATGCAACTCTGACATCTGTTGGCTGCGTTGTTAATGAAGCTGACAAATGTGTATACTATCGCCATAGTGGGGGCGAAGGAGTTATAGTGTGCTTGTATGTTGATGACATACTGATATTCGGAACCAACCTCAAAGTCATTAGGAGGTCAAGTCGTTTCTATCTCAGAACTTTGAGATGAAAGACCTTGGTGTGGCTGATGTTATCTTGAACATCAAGGTACTGAGAGATAATGAGGGTGGGATTACACTTCTACAATCCCATTATGTTGAGAAGGTGTTGAGCCATTTTTGATATTCGGACTGCAAACCATCTCAAACACCATGTGATCCTAGTGTGTTGGTTCGAAAGTTCAAAGGCACAACTAAGGATGAACTGAGATACTCTCAAATCATTGGTTCACTCATGTACCTAGCAAGTGCAACGAGGCTTGACATCGCGTTTGCTGTGAGCAAACTGAGCCGGTTTGTTTCCAACCCGGGTGATGTGCATTGGCATGCTATTGAGAGAGTTATGCGCTATCTGAGGTACTATGGACTACGAACTTCACTATGCGGGATACCCGTCGGTACTTGAAGGGTATAGTGATGTGAATTGGATCTCTAATGCTAATGAGATGAAGGCCACAACTGGGTATATGTTTACTATTGGAGGTGGCACTATTTCCTAGAAGTCTTGAAAGCAAACGATCTTAACGAGATTGACAATGGAAGCAGAATTAACCGCATTCAACACATTTGGTGTCGAAGCAGGATGGCTTCGAGATCTTTTGATGGACTTGCCATTGGTTGATAAACCAGTTCCGGCTATCCTTATGAACTGTGACAATCAGACTATCATCACCAAGGTGAAGAGTTCAAAGGACAACATGAAGTCCAATAAACACATAAGAATGAGATTAAAAGCTGTCAGAAAATTAAGAAATTTCGGAGTGATAGGGTTGGAGCATGTCCATGCAGCTAAGAATCTGGCAGACCCCTTTACAAAAGGGCTATCAAGTGTTGTGATAGATAATGCATCGAGGGAGATGGGTATGAGACCCACATAAGTTGCCATGGTGGTAGCCCAACGTATGTGATCGGAGATCCCGTGAAGTAGGACCTGGGAAAACAAGCCAGTGGTGAACTGAGAAGAGTAACTATACTAACCCACTCCGTTGGAGATGCAATACTCTCAATACTGTATGGTAGGATGACTACTGTCTTAATGTGTTTCAAAGCTTATGCAAGCAAGATGCTATCCTATAAAGCAATCTTTGGAGGAACACGACTGCTGGTCACAATCTATGAGATTGGGGTGATCTCTAGTAAGCTCATGAATAGGCCAGGAGTGTGACTTATATGCTCCACCCAAGGGGTCAGCCTTCGGCAGCCTAGTACTAGTAACACATGTGGTGAAGCTTCTTTACGCCAAACTGACAATTCAAGGCTTAGTCCATTGTTCAGTTGTGAGGGAGTGTAGCTACTTGCTCTAGGTGAAGTTCAACCTTAACAGGTCTTCACTGAAACACTGGTATATCGAAACAACAATCGGAACAGAGGACACAATGGCCCTCGAGATCTGGTGGGGGATTGCTGAAATATGGGGTGGGATTTAGGCCCATCTAGCAATTTCTGAAAATCTCTAAGGCCCATGTGGGTTTATTGGCACTAGGTGTACTGGGAAGTTTAGTCCTACCCCGCTAGTGGAGAAGGAGTTGGACCTCTTTATAAGGGATTGTCTTAGTTTCTGACAGCTGGGCCACGATTTGAGACGTCGGATCATGGGATGTCACGGACATGGGTCGACCTAACCCTAGCCACCACAATCAGATCACATCTGCTCCACGGGCACGCCCATCGTCGTTCCTTTGTTGTTGTTGCCTCCGATGACTCCATCCCGTCCGCCGCGTACACGGTCGACGGGAGAGAAGGTCTTCGAAACACCGCCTCTCCGGATCTGGTATGGGAGAGGGGTGAATAGATTTTTGGCAAGCGACTACGCGACTACTCGCCTCCATCCGTCTGCTTCCTCTACGTCTGTGTCATCTTCATCATCACCATGTCGCAGTCCAACGCTGACAGTCTCGCCGCCGAGAAACTTGAAGCCGACAAGAAGGCCGCCGAGGATGCCACTGTTGCCACCGCCGCCGCGGCCTCTGCATGGCCTACTGAAGGGTATTACTCGTTTATCCCGCTCCTACTGTTTTCTCTTATAGCTATGCTAGCATTATACGTAGATGTATCTGCCATTATCATAGCATGTGCTTGCATGATTCAATGTCATTATATTGTTAATTTAGTCAATGTCATGGTAGTGATTTATGTATGGATTAAGTTAATCGAAAAATTGCCAATTTACTCAGCAGTGGAATCCACCATACAATCTCTATAGCTCCTTAGGCTATCTTGTCATGACGTGGTGCCCTCCGTAATGTTGGCATCCTTGCATGCATGCCGGTGAGGACCCGGTCAAGTGACTGTAACTCCCATTTTCTTCGCAACAGTCTCCAGAGCCGTAAAAAAGAAAGCAATTTGTAGATGATGGCACTAGGATGGTGAAGAGATTCTCAAAATAGCTTTTGCTTCGCTTTATAAATAAAACAATAACAAAAAAACCATGGCCAAAAGATACATGAGGGTGAGGTTTCCCTCTTACAAAGCCGATCTCTTTATTTCTAGTAGTCCAGGATAACCAAGCAATGGCTACATGTACATCAGTCTGGTTCGCAGAAGGACCGTACCTTCTTGTAAACTTGGTTAAGACCGAGAGGCCTCCTTGAGTAATGAATGAAGGCCGCAAACGGCTTCCATGCAAGGTTGTGGTCAACTCACCGACTGCTACTCACAAGAGCGTGGAAATCGGTGAATCCAGTTAGGTTTGAAGATGATCCAGTCAGGATAGGGTGTGTGTCTCCATCTATTCATTTATAAAACGAAACCCATGTTACAACCATCGCACGATCCACAAGGTTCACCTAGACTGGATTTGTCCCATGTTCAAAACTTTCACCAGAGTAAAATAGTAAGAGCATCTACAACCGGCCGGGCCTGGCAAATCCGGCCCCTCAAACGCTCGTGGAAGCGTCCGCCGGCCCTAACCAGACACTCCTCAAAAAATGTAATACACATCTGGACACCTCAGTTATCATATATCAAATCCATACAAACTCATGCAACTACGTCGACACACATGTATCGTGTAGCGATCCGACCTCAAACGGCCAAATCTCTATGCATAAGTGTCATCCCTGGATCGGTAATGCTGACACACACAGTACTCGAGGATTTATAATAGAGTTAAATCACACACTTACTACATTGAATGTCTCAAAAGAGACCTTATTACAATAATATGGCTGAAGGCGATCTAATGAAGATAACAGCGGAAGGCTTCAAAGGTAAATGAGTCCATCAACTCCAACGGCATAGCTGAGTGCACGGCAACGACCTAGCGCACCTTACTCTTCATCTGGAAAGTCTGCAACATAATACGTTGCAGCCTAAAACATGCCAGCACATGGAATATGCTGGCAAAATAATATCGTAGAGCAATTAACATGTAACAGCTATACTATACGCATATTTGGCTGGTGGAGGCTCTAGGGTTATATTTTTGCAGAAAGCTAGTTTTTCCCTAACAAAGGAATATATTTTATTTCACTACAAAGTTTGTTCAAAATATTGAGAATGGTAACCCCATCTCAGTCCCAAAATTAATAATAATTAACCCAACAAGTTAATTAAGTAAAGTGATGAGATCAACATAATAATTCAAGCACCAGATACTCAAGATGTCCATAACGCGGGACAAGGCTAACCATGATTAGTTTATACACTCTGTAGAGGTTTGCACACTTTTCCCCACAAGACTCGATCTCCTCCGTTGTATTTCTCACAGCGCATGGTGTTTGAGAAATGGATGACCGAGACACAGTCTTTCCAAAGAGGTCCCCTTAATCGATAGATAGGCCAGTACACCTACAATCCCCTAGATCTGCTAGCCATCATGGAAAGGATTCCCACAACTTACTCAACTATGCCAGAGCCCATAATGGCTTGTGGCTGCACACGGAAGTTTCCATCATGAATAACATAATGATCCCTTTGAGCCTGGGTGGCGAACCATCAGAAAAATCACATGGAGACCCCGGGATTCTCCTTTGGACAACACTGGATTTCCCTAGGTGTGCACAAACCAATCCACCCAAATGTGTGTTAAAGTAGCCAGCTTAAGTAAACCCTTAGTTCATAATGATACTCACAACTGTCATGAATCACTCAAACCAAACCACGTCTACGAGCATGGCATGGCAAAGTATAATAAGCATAACGTAGTAACCTCCAAGGTTTGTATAAAAGGGAAATAGGTACTACATCAACAACTACTTCCCAATACCCACATGTTTAAGCAGATCTTACTCATGCAATATTTGAGAGTTGAGACTAATGCATAAAAACAGGGTAATAAGGGATATGATCAAAGTGTTACTTGCCTTGCTGACGATCTGAAAACCCTAGTGACTCGTAGTAGCATGCTTCGCACTCCGGAAACTCTATCATAAACGAACAATAACATACATAAGCACTCAGGAAATAGATGCAAGGGTAAAACTCGAATGAAAAGATCCAAACTGAAAGTACAAGTGAAGAGCTTCGATTTGCAAAAAGAATCAATTGAATCGGATCTACGAAACACAAACTACGATAAAAAGAAGTTCAAAATCAAATTTGCTTGCAACCAAATTTTAAATTGTCAAAACCATGTTCAAGTTGGTTAACTAGAAAGAGGGGTTTGAGACGAAGGATTTGGCATTGGTTTCACTGGATATGGACGAGCGAGCAAAAAGTTGCGGAGGTTTGAAAATAAGGGGCTAATCTGTGATAAAAATAATCACGAATAGGTCCCTGGCCGAAAATAAAATAAAAAGAAAAAACTACGGAACGAACGTTTGTTATTAGAGACAAACGAACGAATACGTTCGCTAATAGAAATGTTCAGACGAACATTCGCTAATTAGCAAACTAAAAAAACCGATCTAACCGATCTAAATCGAAAACCAGAAAAACCGTAAACCTAAGAAAACCGAAGGGTTTATACCGTTTAGCCGGGGTTGACCGACGTCGAGATCCGGCGGGCGGCGGCAGGACTCCGGCGAGGCGGAGCGGCGTGCGGCGCGGGCTCGAGCTACGGCGCAAGCGGCGACAACTATGGCTAGCGGCAGCGGCGGCGGTGCGGCTCGGCTGCGGTGGAGGCGGGCTACGTCGGTGGGGCGGGGCGGCATATAAAGGGGTCGGGGGCTCTGACTTGGGCAGGGGGCAACGCGAGAGGCGTGGCGGCCCCGGACTCCGGTGAGTCCGCCTCGGCCACGGCTCGGGAAGGCGGCAGCGCGTGTGAGCCGGCTGGGCCCTCGGCCCAGTCGGCCAAAGTTTTTTTTAAATAAAATCTTGACCGAAGAAAATCATAATAAAATATTTAAAAAAATATAGAAATGCCAAAAACAATTTTCATCGTCTAAATCTAAATTTTAGAAGAAAGTGAACATTTTTCTGGCCTAAAAATGCAATTTTCAAAACTGCATATTTTTCTATTCAAATAAAATAGCAAATAAAATACAAATAAAATATATTTTGATTTTAATATTTTTCCTCCAATATTCCTCTCCTTTTTGAAGAAGTCATATTATCTTCTCTCTTTTAATTTAAATATTGGAAATAATTGGAGAGGAAATTATTAAAATCAAAATGATCCTCTTTTCAAATTTGAGAAAAATTCAAATATGAAAATGTATGAAATCCCCAACTCTCTCCTTGGGTCCTTGAGTTGCTTAAGATTTCTAGGATCACAACCAACAATGCAAGTAAAATATGAGATGCATATGATGACCTATGTATAACATCCAAATTGAAAATTTGGGATGTTACAAACCTACCCCCTTTAAGATGAATATCACCCTCGAGATTCGGGTTGGCTAGAAAATAGGTGTGGGTGGTCTTTCCGTAGGTCTTCCTCTCGCACCTAGGTGGCTTCATCCTTGCTATGGTGGCTCCACTGAACTTTGCAAAACTTGATAACCTTACTGCGTGTAACTCGGCTAGCAAACTCAAGAATCTTGACGGGCTTCTCCTCGTAGGTTAGGTCACTATCCAACTGAATTTCTTCTAGGGGCACTGTATCTCTCAGAGGAATATCGACCATATCAGGATGGCACTTCTTCAACTAGGAAACGTGAAACACATCATGAACTCCTAACAATCCTTCGGGTAACTCCAACTTGTAGGAAACTTCTCCCATACATTCCAGAACTCGGTATGGTCCTACAAATCTCGAGGCTAACTTACCCTTAACTCCAAAGCGTCTAAACTCCCCAGAGGTGAAACTCGAAGATATGCTCTATCTCCAATTTCATAGACTACCTCCTTGCATTTGGTGTCGGCATAACTCTTCTGCCTGGACTGAGCTACCTTCAGTCTATCTCGAATCAACTTAACCTTCTCTTCAGACTCCTTGATTAAATCTGGTCCAAACAACTGACGGTCTCCGACTTTATCCCACATTAACGGTGTTCCGCACCTTCTTCCATACAGAGCTTCGAAGGGTGCCATTTTCAAACTAGCCTGATAACTGTTGTTGTATGAGAACTCTACATAAGGCAAATTGTCATCCCAACTAGATCCATAATCTAGCGCATAAGCTCTCAACATGTCCTCCAGAATCTGATTGACTCTCTCAGTCTGTCCATCTGTCTGCGGGTGAAAGTTGTACTGAACTCTAGCCTAGTACCCAAAGTCTGGTGCAGCTGATTCCAAAACTTCGAAGTAAACAGTGTCCCTCTATCCGATACGATGGTCCTCGGGACTCCATGCAGACATACTTTTCTGGTCATATATATCTTGGCCAACTTCGCGCTCATATAAGTAGTTTTCACTGGGATAAAGTGAGCTACCTTGGTCAAGCGATTAACTACTACCTAGATTGAATCATATCTCGATCGGGTCCTGGGTAATCCGGTGATAAAGTCCATGCCAAGTTTGTCCCACTTCCATTCTGGTATCGGCATAGGCTGTAATAATCGTGTTGGTTTCTGATGTTCTGCCTTCACTCTCTGACATACATCACATACTGCTACATACTCGGCAATATCCTTCTTCATACATGTCCACCAGAAACGTTCCTTCAAATCCAAATACATCTTGGTGTTTCCGGGGTGAATCGAGTATGGCGAGTCATGAGCTTCCTGAAGTATTATCTTCCTGATCTCTGCATTATTGGGCACATATATATGATCCTCAAACCATAAGGTCGCGTGCCCATCCTCACGAAAACCCTTGGCTTTTCCTTTGCTCATCTTCTCCTTTATCTCCGCAATTTCCTTATCATCCTTCCGAGCTTCTCGAATTTTCCCAATAATATAGATTGTACCTCCATTGCTGCAACAAAACCTCTTAGAACTATCTCCAAAGGAAGTTCCTTGAGATCGTCTACTAACTCCTACGGTAATCCTCCTCTTACGAGGGTATTTACATAACTCTTGCAGCTCAAAGCGTCTGCTACGACATTGGCCTTTCCTGGGTGATAGTGTAGCTTCATATCATAATCCTTTATGAGCTCCAACCATCTCCTCTGCCTGAGGTTCAGCTGCTTTTGCATGAAAATGTACTTCAAACTCTTGTGATCCGTGCACACATCACAATGGTTTCCAATCAGAAAATGTCTTTAGGTCTTGAGCGCATGCACTACGGCTGCTAACTCCAAATCATGCGTGGCATAATTCAACTCATAAGGTCGAAGCTGTCGTGAGGCATATGAAACAACTCTCATGTCCTGCATCACTACACCTCCAGGTCCCAAGCGAGAAGCGTCGCAATACACTTGGAAATCTTTGCGTATATCCGGAAGAATCAGTACTAGGGCTGTAACCAAACATTTCTTGAACTCCTGAAAACTGGCCTCACAATCCTCGGTCCATTTGAACTTGGTGTCCTTCTTCAACAACTCCGTCATGGGTTTCGCAATCTTGGAAAAATTCTCAATGAACCTCCTGTAAGATCATGCGAGTCCCAGAAAAATGCGGATCTCTCCAGCTGAGGTGGGTGCGAACCACTCAGTGACAGACTGAACCTTGGTAGCATCTACTGCTATACCTTCTCCTGATATAACATGTCTAAGAAATCCAACTTCCTTTAACCAAAACTCACATTTGCTGAACTTGGCGTATAGCTAATGTTCCCTGAGCTTCTCGAGAACTAAGTGCAAATGCTCCTTGTGTTCCTCTTCATTCTTCCAGTACACCAAAATATCATCAATGAACACCACAACAAACTTGTCCAAAAACTCCATGAACACCTTGTTCATCATACTCATAAAATAGGCAGGGGCATTAGTCAATCCAAAAGACATGACCGTGTACTCATATAGCCTGTACCTTGTGGTAAAAGCTGTCTTAGGTATATCATGTTCCCAAATCTTCAACTGGTGGTAACCTGATCGAAGATCGATCTTGGAGAATACTTTAGCTCCTTGCAACTGGTCAAACAGATCATTGATCATCGGTAGTGGGTACTTATTCTTGATCGTTACTTCATTCAACGCCCGATAATCAACAACCATTCTCAAAGATCCATCCTTCTTCTCAACTAAGAGCACTGGGGCTCCCCACGGTGATGAACTTGGTCGGATGTAACCTTTCTCCAATAACTCCTTCATCTGTTTCTTAATTTCCTCCATATCATTCGCGGGCATCTGATACGGTCTTCGATATTGTTTCGGTGCTTGGCAACAGCTCAATCAAAAACTCTATGTCTCGATCTGGCGACATGCCTGGTAGTTCCACTAGAAATACATCCGAGTAATCCTTCACAACAGGCACTTCTTCTTGAACAACTCCCGAGAGGGAATTTACTTGGGCCTCCTTAGCGCATGCCTAGACACATACTTGATCCTTTTTCCCTCCGGGGCGGTGAGTAGAATTGACTTACTAGCACAATCGATATTTCCTCCATACATGGATAGCCAATCCATGCCTAATATCACATCCAATCCTTGTGACTCCAAAATTATCAGGTCTAAGGAGAAAACATGACTACCTATGGTCAATGGCATCTGAAAACATCCACTGCTTGCCATATACTCCGCTCCAGGTGTGCTTACTAACATAGGTGTCTTAAGAACTTTGGTGGGCAACTTATATTTATCCACAAATCCCCTTGATATGTATGAATGCGATGCACCAATCTCAAAAAGAACTATTGCAGTAAATGACATAATAAAAAACTAACCTATAACCGCATCTGGCTGTTCTTCAACCTCCTCCACGTTAACGTGGTTCACTTGTCCTATGGTGAAAGGGTTGGGCTTCTTCCCAGAGTTTCCATTTCCGTTGCCATTCTTCAACTCTGAGCAATCATTGGCGTAATGTCCAGTCTTCCTGCACTTGTAACAGGTAACATGGCTTAGGTCCTTCTTGGAGGGCGTTGCTGGAGTGGAATGGTTCTGGCTGCTGCTTCCCCCATTCCCGTTTCCATTCTTAGGCCGACTGTGGTTATGCGAGCTTCCTCCATTGTGAGTATGGCCTCCATGGTTATGTGTGTAACCTCCAGAGTTAGGGGTAAAGCGAGGCTTCTGCTGAGCTCCAAAATTGTACTTCCCTTGTCCATACTTCCGGTTGCGGCTCTCTATCTGCTGCTGTTTGCTTTTAATCATAAGGGCCCTGTCTACCAACTCCTGGTGGTTATTAAATGTTGCCACCATCAACTGCATACTGATCTCATCATTCAGCCCTTCCATAAACTTCTCCTACTTCGCGACATCTGTGGCCACATCATCTGGGGCATAGCGAGCTAACTTGCTAAACACATCCACGTACTGCCCCACAGTACGATTTCCCTGGCGTAAGTTGCGAAACTCACGCTTCTTCATATTCATTGCTCCTGTAGAGACATGGGCTATGCGGAAAGCTTGCTGAAATTGATCCCATGTGACATTGGCTATGGGAAAAGTGGTTGTGTAATTCTCCCACCATGAGGCTGCGGGTCCATCCAGTTGGTGTGCGACAAAACGCACCTTCTCGGCATCTATGCAACCTGCGGTGGTCAGCTCCCTTCCAATCCCGCGGAGCCAGTCATCGGCAACAATCAGCTCGGTGCTAGTGGAAAACACCGGCGGATTCAACCTCAGAAAACGGGCTAAGTTGTCAACTGGGGCTGGTGGCGGTGGGTTGTTATTGTTGTTGTTGTTGCCTTGGTTCTGGACTAGTAGTTGCATCAAGGCATTCTACTGTTGGATCAACTGAGTAAGCTCTGGTGGGAAGACAAATCTGGGGTCACGCCTCGGAGGCATCTGATAGGTTTAGAGGGGAGAGATTAGAATAGAGTGAGGTCTAAGGATAAAATCACTACCCATATGCACATGAGACAAACACACAATCATAATCACACCACTCAATTCAAACAAGGGCATACAATCGAGCTAGCTACCGTTACAGAATACTCGAACTATTCTATATACATGGAGGAATACTATTCATAATATGGTGGTCAACTAGAAATTTTGATTGGAAGAAGACTCCATGATATCTGCTCCAGCTTCGTCTTCATAGTCATCATCACTGTCGGGGTCGGAGTCGGTGTCGTCGATGATGATGTGGTCTTTGGGATGGTCGTCACCTCCTGGCGCAGGGTCTCCCATGAATATTCCTAGCTTCTTCTTCAGGTCTTCATTCTTCTCCAGTAGTACTGCAATTTCCTCTTCATATCCATTGAGTGTATACTTGAGCTCTTCTTCTAGCTCCATGTTCCTGGGCATCACTTTCTTCAGGTCTATCATGCTGGCGCACATCTGGTTCTCCTGACAACGAATGTGTTGGTTTAACTCTTGAATGTAGGCTACAATGGACTTGTCCCTCCTGGTGCAGATCATCTCCCATTTCTCATCTCGGCGTCCACATATCTGGTAGATGGTGTCCTTAAGATCCTTGTGGTATACTTCACTGATGCATCCCATGGCGATGTGAGCTGCCATGCTCTTTCCTAGACTCCTGGTTGGTGCATCAAAGGAAAACTCTATGGGCTCCGTAACTGGCGTGAAAGTCGTTCTTGGAACATGTACTCGAACTGTCCAGCGCTCTTCTTCCGGTAGAGTGGCAGTGTAGGTCCCAGTGAAGCTCGGTATTTCGATGTTCAGGTACCTAGTGGCCTCCTTCAAGTGTCATCCAAAAGGTGTATCTTCATCCGGTTGAGAAAACTTGTTCCTTGGGTCCGCCATCTATAGAGTAGAAAGTGGAGAAGAGTCAGAAATGAGTAGAGAAGAGGGTCCTATGGCTTATCTTAGTGACCGTGTCCTACAGTCAGCGTGTGCTCTGATACCATCTTGTAGCGATCTGACCTCGGACGGTCAAATCTCTGTGCATAAGTGTCATCCCTGGATCGGTAATGCTGACACACACAATACTCAAGGATTTATAACAAAGTTAAATCATACACTTATTACATCGAATGTCTCAAAAGAGAACTTATTACAATAATATGGCTGAAGGCCATCTAATGAAGATAACAGCGGAAGGCTTTGAAGGTAAATCAGTCCATCAACTCCAATGGCATAGCTGAGTGCACGACAACGACCTAGCGCACATTACTCTTCGTCTGAAAAGTCAGCAACATAATACGTTGCAGCCTGAAACGGGTCAACACATGAAATATGCTGGGAAAATAACAACATAGAGCAATTAACATGTAATAGCTATAACTATATGCATATTTGGCTGGTGGAGGCTCTAGGGTTATATTTTTGCAGAAAGCAAGTTTTTCCTTACAACAAAGGAATATATTTTATTTAACTACAAAGTTTGTTGAAAACATTGAGAATGGTAACCCCATCTCAATCCCAAAATTAATAATCATTAACCCAACAAGTTAATTAAGTAAAGTGATGAGATCAACATAATATTTCAAGCACCAGATACTCAAGATGTCCATAACCGGGGACACGGCTAACCATGATTAGTTTATACACTCTGCAGAGGTTTGCGCACTTTTCCCCACAAGACTCGATCTCCTCCATTGTGTTTCTCACACTGCATGGTGTTTGTGAAATGGATGATTGAGACACAGTCTTTCCGAAGAGGTCCCCTTAACCGATAGATAGGCCGGTACACCTACAATCCCCAACATCTGCTAGCCCATCATGGAAAGGATTCCCACAACTTACTCAAATATGCCAGAGCCCATAATGGCTTGTGGCTGCAAAAGGAAGTTTCCAGCATGAATAACATAATGATCCCTTTGAGCCTGGCTGGCGAACAATAGGAAAAATCACACGGATGTCCCGGGATTCTCCTTTGGACAACACTGGATTTCCCCAGGTGCCCACAAACCAATCCACCCAGATGTGTGTTAAAGTAGCAACCTTAAGTAAACCCTTAGTTCATAATGATACTCACAACTGTCATGAATCACTCAAACCAAACCACGTCTACGAGCATAGCATAGCAAAGTATAATAAGTGTAACGTAGTAACTCCCAAGGTTTGTACAAAAGGGCAATAGGTACTACATCAACAACTACTTCCCAATACCCACATGTTTAAGCAGATCCTACTCATGCAATATTTGATGGTTGAGACTAATGCATAAAAACTAGGTAATAAGGGATATGTTCAAAGTGTTACTTGCCTTGCTGATGATCTAAAAACCCTAGTGACTCGTAGTAGCACGGTTCGCACTCCGGAAACTCTATCGTAAACAAACAATAACATTCATAAGCACTCAAGAAATATATGCGAGGATAAAACTCGAATGAAAAGATCCAAACTAAAAGTACAAGTGAAGAGCTTCGATTTGCAAAAAGAATCAAATGAATCGGAGCTACGAAACACAAACTACGATCAAAAGAAGTTCAAAATCAAATCTGCTTGCAACCAAATTTTATATTGTCAAAACCATGTTCAAGTTGGTTAATTGGAAAGAGGGGTCCGAGATAAAGAATTTGGCGTTGGTTTCACTGGATTTGGATGAGCGAGCAAAAAGTTGCGGAGGTTTGAAAATCAGGGGCTAATCTACGATAAAAATAATCTTGAATAGGTCCCTGGTCGAAAATAAAATAAAAAGAAAAAACTACGGAACGAACGTTCGTTATCAGGGACAAATGAACGAATACGTTCACTAACAGAAACGTTCGGACGAACGTTCGCTAATTAGCGAACTCGAAAAGAACCGATCTAACCGGCCTAAATCGAAAACCGGAAAAAATCGTAAACCTAAAAAACCGAACGGTTTATACCGTTTAGCCGGGGTTGACCGACAGCGAGATCCGGCAGGCGGCTGCAGGACTCTGGCAAGGCGGGGCGGTGATGAGGACATAACTACCTCGGATACGACCAAAAATATTGCATACATGCATATTTGTCAGGTGATTTCTAGTGCAAACTATTCAATAATCTATTTATGTTATCCAGAACAAAAATACTTCATACACTTTTGTGTTTTGTCTAATTGCAGGTGTATGGGACATTTGTACAATCCCCATATGAAGATAAGGAAAAATGAGAAGTTTAGGTTCTGTTCAAAAAGTTCTCTCATGTCACTTTTGGGCCAAGAGAAGATAGAGTCCAAGTCTCTCACGTTCTGGATTCAGATTCGGACTGCACAGAGATACCTGACTCAAAACGCCAACAACTTTTTCATACGGACTCCGAATTGGGTGATTCTTTTTTTGTTGGAAAGTATATTTCGTGCTCTTTCCAAAGCAATTGGATTCACCTTCAAATTCGGCCGGAGCGTTGAGATATCAACGAAACAATCTGACGCTGCAGCAGAATCGGAGTCAAACAACAAGTCCAAAGGTGTTGCATCACCTCCACTTGGGCCCATGGGCCTTGTACGACCTAGGGTTAGTTTTAGGCTGCCTTGGGACGTCCTCCCACCTCTTTGGCCGCCACCCCTTGCTCCTATATAAGTAGATCCATCTAGTAGCTTTTTCTTTGGAATTTGTTTAGTTAAAAGTTACTCATTGCAACTTTGTGTACTTCGTTTGTGTCCAACGACCAGACCAAGACCGCTTACGGATCCCCACCATTATAAATACTTCATATATATTCGCAATATTCAGATTGCTTCTATCATATTCTTGCTCGTTTTTCGATTGCGTGTAGGAATAGACCTTCGTGGTCAGGTTGATTGTGCTCCGGCGTGGTCAATAACCTCTCGGATTTGGTTTAGCGATTGCTAAGGCGCAACGTCGTGCACGTTTGTAGTCAGATCGTCAAAGTCGTCTCCACCAAATCGATAGTTATCATCTCATCGAAAGATCGGGACACCCTCGCCTCTATCAGGCGGCGGGCGACGCGGGCGCAAGCTGCGGCGGCGGTGCGGCTCGGTTGTGGTGGAGGCGGGCTGCGGCGGCGGGGTGGAGAGGTGGCGGCGGGGCGGTGCGACATATAAAGGGGTCGGGGGGGCTCCGACTTGGGCAGGGTGCGACGCGGGCGGTGTGGCGGCGCCGGACTCCGGTGAGTCCGCCTCGGCCACGGCTCGGGAAGGCGGTGGCACGCGTGAGCCGGCTGGGTCTTCGGCCCAGTCGGGCGAAGTTTTTTTTAAATAAAATATCGCCTGAAGAAAATCCTAATAAAATATAAAAAAATTTCTAAAAAATGCGAAAAATAATTTTCACCGTCTCAATCTAATATTTAGAACAAAATGAACATTTTTCTAGCCTAAAAATGCAATTTTCAAAAATACATATTTTTCTAATTCAAATAAAATAGCAAATAAAATATAATTTGATTTTCATATTTTTCTCCAATATTCCTCTCCTTTTTAAGAAGTCATATTATCTTCTCTTTTTAAAATTAAATATTGGAAATAATTGGAGAGGAAATTATTAAAATTAAAATGATCCTCTTTTCAAATTTGAGAAAAATTCAAATATGAAAATTTATGAAATCTCCAAGTCTCTCCTTGGGTCCTTGAGTTGCTTAAGATTTCTAGCATCACAACAAAAAATGCAAGTAAAATATGAGATGCATATGATGACCTATGTATAACATCCAAATTGAAAATTTGGATGTTACACATCGTCCGGCTACTTCATCACGCTACACTAAACATGCCATCGGACTACCAAAATTTGGCAAGTTTAGCTATGGTGGAGTTCATCCATGGCTGCCTTGCCCTTCCCGGTGCCCTTGTCGTCCTTCTCGCGGAAGTATCGGCCGAAGACGCAGTACAGATCGAGCCGGATCTGCTCGTCGCCAGAGGTGTCCTCGTCGTCGTTGCCCTCCTTCTCCTCCTTCGGTGGCTGTCCGGCCATGGCACGGACCGCCCGATTTAGCTCTCGGATGAGGGCACGAATGGCTTCCTCCTCTGCGGCCGCCCGCACCGTCGCATCAGCCTCCTTCGTCGCCGCCATTTTCGCCGCGATACGAGCCTCGGCGGCCCTTATCCTCTCCTTCCCACGGCGGACCACCCGTTCCCGGTGGGACTCATACTCTGCCCGACCGGTGATAGGGAAGGACATGTGTTCCGGCTGGGACCGCGAGGATCCAGCACCAGAGAACCCCGAGCGCCCAATGAGCCGAGCTATGGCGTTGTGGCAGACGGACCCGTCCGTCGTTCGGGCGCTGTCCTCCCGGGAGCGGCATAGTGCAATGCGAACTACCATTGCCTCCTCCAACCCACACGGGATGACACCCCAATCGACGGATCCAGACTGGTCAGAGTCTGATCCACTGTCTGCCATGGCGGAGAAGGACGAAAACCACCGGAGGTGAGCTCGGGTGACGGAGGGGAGTGGAGGGGAGTGGAATGAAGTGGCTAGGGTTTGCTCCGGCGAGAGGATGGGGACGAATATAAGTGGGGTAGGGTGGGCCAGCATGGGCCAGGTCCGACGTGGCATGCGTGCCCGGGCGCCCCTATATCCTCCGCCTATTTGGGCTGGATATGGGGGTGCAGGTCAGCCCGGGCGTTTGAGGCCCTTTTGAGGCGTCCCTCCGAGTGGAAAAAATGTGACCGGTGAGTGACCAGGCAGCCTGTCCGGACGTATGAGACATGTTTAAGAGATCCGGCTAGATGCTCTAAATTCCGGAAAGTAATAATTGAAAACATCTCAGGGTTATTACAAAACAACTAAATTCACCAACCCTAGCATTGCAGAAGGAATGTGATCACATGAACTTCATCATCTAGTTAAGGGTTCATCTTCACCTCTTCAAGAAAAGCCCTCCCTTCATGAGCTGCCCACAAGTTTCTAGTTTCCGTGTCTGGTCCTGGTTCCAATTGTTAGTAGTAATCTTGACAAGTAAGGTTATTAGCTAGATTAGATTAGTTAGTTAGCCGACGCTGTGTGTGGTTAAGTCTAGTTGAGCGCAAACCGAAACAAGTAGCTGTGTTGCTTGGCCGGTGCGTTGCTTGCATAGAGACGTGCGTGCGTGTGCGTGGGCGTACATGTAGTTAGCTGGTTAGCGGCCGGTATGCGTCGTGCGTGAGTTAGTGCGGTGTGTGACCGCTGGCCCTGGGTGCGTGGGTCAGGCTATTTAAGCAGAGCTGAGGGCCGCGACGTCGACAAGTGGTTAGTGATGTAGTCGTGTGTGTGCGCGTGCGTTCTCAGCGGTGGTTTGTGCCACCACGTCGGTATGTGCCAAGGTCAGTTTGTGCCTAGTAAAGATTAGGCCGTTCGTGCGGTGAGGTGTTTGTGCGCCGGAAAAACTTGTGTCCAGTATATTTCTCCTTTCACCTTTGTCTAAGCGAGTGAGAGAGGAGATGAGCGGCGAGCTGGTCCGGGGATTGTCCCAACACTAATGGTGCCCTTTGTTTTACAATCACGTTTCTGAAATCTGAACACAACAGTTACATCTGACTTTTACATCCGAGGTTCTATTTCTTCACATGGTCTGTGCTATTTCACATTTACATCTGACCTTTCCTTCGCGCATACTCTGAGGTTCTATTTCTTCACATGGTCTGTGCTATTTCACATTTACATCTGACCTTTCCTTCGCGCATACACGGAGCTGCTATCTCTGAAAATTCCCCATGGTTGCGAATCCCCTGCTCGAGAGGCGAAACCTCGCCCAAGTGGAATTGCGGCCGTCAGCAGCTGCTCGCCCAAGCCTCCTCTTGCCACCGCCGCTGATGCCGGACTTCCTCGAGCTGCTGTACGTGGAGAAGGCATAGTAGGATGAGACGGTGTTGCTGTCCGTGACCGGCACCGCCATGCTGACCGAGCTCACTGGCAGCAGGCAGTTGGCCATCAGGGCATGGGCGCCATCACCAGCGCCGTGCGTATCGTGTCGGTCTTGGCCGTGCTCGTTGTCGCCGCGGAGGAAGGTGATGTCGAGCTCGAACAGCTCCTCGTCGTCGTCGGTGACCATCATCTCTCCGTGACTGTAGCTGCCCCCGTCGTCGCTAGTCAGCACCTCGTCATCGTCGCCGTCCTCGATCATCGTGATTGCGCCGATGGTTTCTTGGCCGATGGCCTCGACTTCCATGGCTAACGACATTGCGCAAGCTACGCGCCTCCGATCACTTGTGGCTACTTGAGATCGGACAGGTGCGGTGCAGGGGCTATATAGCTGCACACGTGCGTCGTTCACGCGCCAACATGTTAGGATTTAGTATGACGAGAGCGCTGCATGCGGTGTCAGGCAGGATGGTTGAGTTGGTTCAAACTTGTTGCAGATGGTTGGGAAGAGTACTAGCTAGGCTGCTAGGGGGTACGGTTGGTGATCTAGTAGGCAGCCTACTTTCTATATTTTCCTTTTGCTGGGGACTTTGCACATTATTTTAAACGGATGAAAGCTTAAGCTGCCTGGTTGCGCGAGCTTTTAACCACTTGTCCAAACTGAAAGTCCAACTTTTTCACAGAAAACAACTTTCAATACACCCACCCTTCATACAAAAGTCCAATTAAGCACTCTAATTATTATTATTTTGCGGGAAATTAAGTACTCTAATTAGGTTGACTAAGAACATGGATCAATGCATGTCTAAACTATAAAGGCACATCCAATGCATTGTCTCTTAACACATAAATCAATCATATATAGTGGAAAGTTTTTGGAGACAACCACCACACGTAATCAATCATATAGTGGTTTTTTAACTCCAAGGTTCGTCCCTACACTCTTTATTAGAGTAAATTCAAAAAATACAGAAAATAAAAAAAATCTGAAACTTTGCGACATCAAATATGTTCAAACTTTATAGGTACTTGCAAGTTTTCGTGCAGAAAAAACATTCAAGGAGCTCTACACCAGAAAACGACTAGTGCTCAAAACTTTGAGCACTTTAAGCACAAATATCTGTTTCTCATGTGTACACCTTTCTCTATATGATATTTCGTTGTTAAAATTTCCAAGCACCTGAAACGTTTGAACATATTTGATGTCACAAAGTTTCAGATTTTTTTCGAATTTACTGTTCATAAAGGGTGTAGGGATATCCGAGAGCTGTATCACCTTTATCATATTACATTTAGTTGGTTTAGGGATCATATTTGCATCTCAAACATGTTCTCTAGTTGCAGAGAGAAGGAAAAGAATAAAAAATAGAGACTAGCACATCAGATCAATGCATTAACTACACTATATAGGAAAACGAGCTAAGAGCATGGCTAATAGAAGTCCCAACTACTGGCTGTATACCAGCTCCATGTCAGCAATAGCCTTCATAAAAGAAATCTCGTGTAATAAGGCTGGTTCTGAACGAAAACCCCAAATTGAGAACCAACCCCCCTTCCCTTCCTCCCGGGTCGCTCCCGCGAGCGACTGGGGGCAACCCTAGCCGCCGCCTCCCTTCTCCCCTCCCCCGCCGCCACCGTGAGGCGCCGCCGGGCAAAGCCCGGCCGGCGTGGGTGGCGGCGTGACCTGCTCCCTCTCCACTTGTCTCTCGACCGGTGTTGGACGGCTCTGCGAGTGGAGGGTGCTGGGGTGCCGCGGGACCCAGCGGCGCGGCGGCGGGCACTCTAAGCAGAGGCGACCTCGCCTGCGGAGGTGCGGCGGCACCCTGATGCGACATCAAATTGACCGCAATGCGGCGGCTTGCTACCTCTTGAGCATGCCTTGGTTTTCCTTTGAAGAGGAAAGGGTGATGCAGCAAAGTAGCGTAAGTATTTCCCTCAGTTTTTGAGAACCAATATATCAATCCAGTAGGAGACTACACGCAAGTCACCTAGTACCTGCACAAACATCAAGAACCTCGCAACCAACGCGATAAAGGGGTTGTCAATCCCTTCACAGTCACTTACGAAAGTGAGATCTGATAAAGATTAAATATTTTGGTATTTTTGTTGTATAGATTGGAAAATAAAGATTGCAAAATAAATAGTAAACTAGAACTATAGATCGGAAACTTATATGATGTAAAGTAGACCCGGGGGCCATAGGTTTCACTAGTGGCTTATCTCATGATAGCATATATTACAGTGGGTGAATAAATTACTTCCGAGCAATTGATAGAAAAGTGCATAGTTATGATGATATCTAAGGCAATGATCATGAATATGACATCACGTCCATGTCAAGTAGACCGAAACGATTCTGCATCTACTACTATTACTCCACACATCGACCGCTATCCAGCACGCATCTAGAGTATTAAGTTCATAAGAACGGAGTAACGCATTAGGCAAGATGACATGATGTAGAGGGATAAACTCAAGCAATATGATATAAACCCCATTTTTTATCCACGATGGCAACAATACAATACGTGCCTTGCTGCCCCTACTGTCACTGAGAAAGGACACCGCAAGATTGAACCCAAAACTAAGCACTTCTCCAATTGCAAGAAAGATCAATCTAGTAGGCCAAACTAAACCGATAATTCGAAGAGACTTGCAAAGATATCAAATCATGCATATAAGAATTCAGATAAGAACCAAATAATATTCATAGATAATCAAATTCATAAGCCCACAATTCATATGATCTCGGAGAACACACCGCAAAAGAGTATTACATCGAATAGATCTCCAAGAACATCGAGGAGAACTTTGTATTGAGAACCAAAGAGAGAGAAGAAGCCATCTAGCTAATAACTATGGACCCGAAGGTCTGTGGTAAACTACTCACACATCATCGAAGAGGCTATGATGTTGATGTAGAAGCCCTCCGTGATCAAATCCCCCTCCGACATATCGCCGGAAAAGTCCTCAAGATGAGATCTCACGGGGACAGAAGGTTACAGCGGTGGAAAAGTGGTTTCGTGGCTCTCCTGGATGTTTTTAGGGTACATGGGTATATATAGGCGAAAGAAGTACGTCGGTGGAGCTCCGTGAGGCCCACGAGGGTGGGGCGCGCCTACACCCCCTGGGCGCGCCCCTGCCTCGTGGAAGCTTCGCGGACTTCCAGACTTGTACTCTAAGTCTCCTGGGTTGCGTTTGTTCCAAGAAAGATCCTCGCGAAGGTTTCGTTCTGTTTGGATTCCATTTGATATTCCTTTTCTGCGAAACACTGAAATAGGCAAAAAAACAGCAATTTGCACTGGGCCTTTGGTTAATAGGTTAGTTCCAAAAATAATATAAAAGTGCATATTAAAGCCCATTAAATATCCAAAACAGATAATATAATAGCATGGAACAATTAAAAATTATAGATACATTGGAGACGTATCAAGCATCCCCAAGCTTAATTCATGCTCGTCCTTGAGTAGGTAAATGATAAAAACAGAATTTTTTGATGTGGAATGCTACCTAACATAATTCTCAATGTAATTTTCTTTATTGTGGCATGAATATTCAGATCCGAAAGATTCAAGACAAAAGTTTAATATTGACATAAAAACAATAATACTTCAAGCATACTAACCAAGCAATTATGTCTTCTCAAAATAACATAGCCAAAGAAAGCTCATCCCTACAAAATCATATAGTTTGGCCATGCTTCATTTTCGTCACACAAAATTCTTCCATCATGCACAACCCCGATGACAAGCCAAGCAATTGTTTCATCTTTAGTATTCTCAGACTTTTTCAACTTTCACGCAATACAAGAGCACGAGCCATGGACATAGCACTATGGGTGGAATAGAATATGATGATGGAGGTTGTGTGGAGAAGACAAAAAAGGAGAAAGTCTCACATTGACGCGGCTAATCAATGGCTATGGAGATGCCCATCAATTGATGTCAATGTGAGGAGTAGGGATTGCCATGCAACAGATGCACTAGAGCTATAAATGTACGAAAGCTCAACAAAAGAAACTAAGTGGGTGTGCATCCAACTTGCTTGCTCACGAAGACCTAGGGCATTTTGAGGAAGCCCATTGTTGGAATATACAAGCCAAGTTCTATAATGAAAATTCTCACTAGTATATAAAAGTGACAAAATAAGAGACTCTCTATCATGAAGATCATGGTGCTTCTTTGAAGCACAAGTGTGGAAAAATGATAGTAACATTGCCCCTTCTCTTTTTTTTTCTTTTTTTGGGCCTTCTCTTTTTTTATTTGGCCTTTCTCTTTTTTTTATTTCCTCACAAGACAATGCTCTAATAATGATGATCATCACACTTATATTTATTTACAACTCAAAAATTACAACTCGATACTAGAACAAATATGACTCTATATGAATGCCTCCGGCGGTGTACCGGGATGTGCAGTGATTCAAGAGTGACATGTATAAAAATTATGAGCGGTGGCTTTGCCATAAATACAATGTCAACTACATGATCATGCAAGGCAATATGACATTGATGGAGCGTGTCATAAAAAACGGAATAGTGGAAAGTTGCATGGCAATATATCTCAGAATGTCTATGGAAATGCCATAATAGGTAGGTATGGTGGCTGTTTTGAGGAAGATATAAGGAGGTTTATGTGTGAAAGAGCGTATCATATCACGGGGTTTGGATGCACCGGCATAGTTTGCACCAACTCTCGAGGTGAGAAAGGGCAATGCACGGTACCGAAGAGGCTAGCAATGATGGAAGGGTGAGAGTGCGTATAATCCATGGACTCAAACATTAGTCATAAAGAATTCACATACTTATTGCAAAAATCTACAAATCATCAAAACCAAGCACTATGCGCATGCTCCTAGGGGGATAGATTGGTAGAAAAAGACCATCGCTCGTCCCCCACTGCCACTCATAAGGAAGGCAACCAAAGAACACATCATGCTTCAAATTTGTCACACAACGGTTACCATACGTGCATGCTACGGGACTTGCAGACCTCAACACAAGTATTTCTCAATTTCAGAATTACTTAACTAGCATGACTCTAATATCACCATCTTAATATCTCAAAACAATCATCAGGTATCAAACTTATCATAGTATTCAATGCACTCTATATGGAAGTTTTTATTATACTCATCTTGGATGCCTATCATATTAGGACTAACTTTATAGCTAAAGCAAATTACCATGCTGTTCTAAAAGACTCTCAAAATAATATAAGTGAAGCATGAGAGATCAATAATTTCTATAAAATAAAACCACCACCGTGCTCTAAAAAGATATAAGTGAAGCACTGGAGAAAAATTATCTAGCTCTAGTAGGCCAAACCAAACTGATAATTCGAAAAGACTTGCAAAGATAAACCAATCATACATAAAAGAATTCAGAGAAGATTCAAATATTGTTCATATATAATCTGGATCATAAACCCACAAGTCATCGGATCTCGACAAACACACCGGAAAAGAAGATTACATCGAATAGATCTCCAAGAGAATCGAGGAGAACTTTGTATTGATACCCAAAGAGAGATAAGAAGACATCTAGCTACTAGATATGGACCCGAAGGTCTGAGGTAAACTACTCACACATCATCGAAGGGGCCATGGAGTTGATGTAGAGGCCCTCCGTGATCGATGCCCCCTCCGGCGGAGCTCCGGAAAAGGCCCCAAGATGGGATCTCTTGGGTACAGAAGGTTGCGGCGGTGGAAATAGGGTTTCGTGGTGCTCCTGGATGTTTGCAGGGTATGTGAACATATATAGGAGGAAGAAGTAGGTCGGTGGAGCAACGAGGGGCCCACGAGGGGGGAGGGCGCGCCCATGGGGGTAGGCGCGCCCCCTTGCCTCGTGGCCGCCTCGTTGATTGCTTGACGTCCACTCCAAGTCCTCTGGATCACGTTTGTTCCAAAAATCATGTTCCCGAAGGTTTCATTCTGTTTGGAATCCGTTTGATATTCCTTTTCTACGAAACACTAAAATAGGCAAAAAATAGCAATTTGGGATGGGCCTCCAGTTAATAGGTTAGTCCCAAAAATAATATAAAAGTGTAAAATAAAGCCCATTAACATCCAAAACAGATAATATAATAGCATGGAGCAATCAAAAATTATAGATATGTTGGAGACGTATCACACGCATACGCGGGCGCACCCGGCAGTGAGGAAGAGTAGTACACGGTAGGTCGTCACCGCTCTTGTCCCAGGAAGGCCACCCCTCCTCCACTCAGTCGACGCCAAGCTTGGTGGGATAAACATCAGTGGCCGATTAGCCGCTTGACGGCGACGTGGAGGCGGAAATCTTCAGAACCTTGTGCTCCGGGGGAGGAGGTTATCGAGGCGGATGAGGAGGAGGCAAAGGCATTGGTCGGCTTTCTCGGGTTCATGTCCGGACATAGTGGTCGGGCGCCGGTGTTGTGCTTACATAAAAATGGAGCAAGTGGACGGCATTGTAGCACGACATGTCACTCAAACTAGCCCCCCTAACGCACGGGAAAGCACTGCCCTCGTCATTTTGTTCTTGATTTCTATCGATCGGTCGCACGAAAATGTTACGCTTTGCAAGTTCAAAAGGAAAAGGCACACTACTGGAATCAGGCACTTTGCCATCTTCCATGGCAGATGGCAAAGGCACGGATGGCAGATGGCAAAGGGCTTTGTCATCTGCTAGCAGATTGCAAAGGGCCGGCTGAATAAACTCTGGTAAAGGCTTCTTTGCTGTCTGCTGGCAGATGGAAAAGAGCCTGTAGCCTTTGCCATCAGCTGGCCGATGGCAAAGCGTGAGGAACAGGGTTAGCCACGTTAGGAGGCTAACGTCGTGCTTTGCCATCCGCCAGCAGATGGCAAAGGCTGCAAGCTCTTTGCCATCTGCTAGCTGATGACAATGGGTGCAGGCTCTTTGCCATCGGCCAACTGATGTCAAAGGTTGCAGGCTCTTTGCCATCCGCCAGCTGATGGCAAAGGCTGCAGGCTCTTTGCCATCCACCATCTGATGGCAAAGGATGCAGGATATTTGCCATCTGCTGGCGGATGGCAAAGAGAACAAATAGGCCAGATGAGCGCTACACAGGTTGCTGCCACGTGGCCTCTTTGCCATCTGCCAACGGATGACAAAGCTCTTTGCCATCAGCCAGCAGATGGCAAAGTGCCTATATCAACACATATTACCAATAGTCATGAAAGCAAATATATCCAACACATATCCAACACATATTACCAATAGTAGCAAGTTTCATCCATACATATACATAGTTTCATCAATATTACACAGTTTCATCATAGGTAGCAAGTTTCACAAAGTCAAAACAAAAACTAAAGACAAGCACTCCATCAACCCAAGCTTCTGTGATCTGAAGCAAATCTACCAAATGGGAAAGAAGAAAGTTTAGAAGAAGAAGACTAGAAGAAGAAGATTATTATGATGCAACTAAAATGTGAAGATTATTATGATGCAACTTATATCTGTAAAATAGGTCATTTGGAGGAAAAAATGCTAAGTATAGGTCATTTTAGAGCTATCCTAGGTTAAATAGGTCAATTTTGAGCTAGCTAAGCATATTAAGTCATTTTGGAGGAAAAATGCTAAGTATAGGTCATTTTAGAGCTATCCTAGGTTAAATAGGTCATTTTGGAGCTAATTAAGCAAAGCACAAGGCAAAACTTACCGTCAACCCGTAGGTGAAGGATCGGGGTTCTTGCTCGCGCCAATGGCAGACGTCGATGCTTGTCGGGAGTTATGCTGCACCAAACTAAAGATCATTTGCAATGTCTCGTTAGCATGATGCAACTCAAATGTGAAGACTAATAAGTAATGTCCATTCAAATGAAACTCACCGTGTCCGCCGGAGCAATGACTGGCATCGGCGGAGGGGTTGACCGTTCTTCTCGCACATGGACTGCACATTTGGTTTTGATGAGTCAGACATATTAGTTACTAATGAAAGGAACATTGCGTGCATGATTTAGCTAATATGCAGAAGAAACTTACCGCGAAGAGCTCGTATATGGCCCGGTTAGCCAAGTCGTTCCGGTTCCTCTCCTCCTCCAAAAGCCTAGCTGTCCTCTCCTCAGTCTCCCTCTCCCACTCCGCCGCCTGCCCCCTTTCCTCCGCCAGAAGCTCCTGGGTCTTTGCTCTCTCTTCCTCAATAGCAGGCTACAACACCACTCCTCTTTAGCATTGTAATCATCGACGGCCACACACATAATGTAATGGAGGAAAGGTGTAACGCCCGGGTAATCATGCTACAGTAATCCCACGTTAAAGATGCCACGTCACCTCTGTCACTGTAGTTAATCTCGGGTTAGTTCAAAACCGATTCAAATTCAAATTTAAAATAAAGTTAAATAATAAAAGTTTTCAAACATTAAAATAAAAATGTTCGGTTTCTACTAAATATTACCTAGATAATTATGGTGTAGCAGACGCAGTTTTATAACATGCCTAAGTAAATTAAAATGTTTTAAAACAGAAAAGTAAATAAATAAAAGGAAACAGAAACAAAAAAATGAAAAGGAATGCCCCCTGGCCAACTGGGCCAAGAGGCCCAGCCGGCCAGCACCAGCCCACTGGCCCCTCAGGCCCAACCGGCCATCCCCATAACCCCCCCCCCCACGCTCCCACTCCCACCGACACTCCCGACTCCCCCCTCTCCAAAATATCTCCTCCCCCTCTCTCTCGATTGGATCGAGAGGAGGAGGCCACCGCTCGCCGCCCGACGCCGCCTCGCCCTCGCCGCACGACGACATCGCCGGAGCAATCGCCGCTGCCTCCTCTCCGTCCCTGTCGTCCTCGTCCTCCTCCCCAAGCCGCTCCCCGCGCACCGCTGCCCTCGAACCCCTATACTACCCCGTGAGCCACCCCTCTCCTCGTCCGGCCACCGTGCACCCGCGCCGTCCCGTGCCCGTGCACGCGCCATGGTCGCGCCCTCTCCCCTGGCTCCGTACGCCCACGGCATCCCCGGTCACGCCCGTGCCCGAACGCTCTCGCCTCAGGCCGGCCTTGCCCATGCCCCGCTCGCTGCTCCCCGCGTCTACCCCGGTCGCCCGCTGCTTGTGCTGGCCACCACGCCCGCCGCTTCGCTGCAGCGCGCCTCCCGCCTGCTGCCTTGTAGCAGCTGCTGCTGTCCTGCCGGCCGCCTCCGTCACTCGTCTCCGGCGACGCCGCACCCTGGTTCCCCTGCTGCTGCTCGCTCCCGCCCCCGCTTTCGCTCGATGCCACCGGCGTCTCGCCTCCAGCCGCGCTCGCGTGTGCCCATGGCGTTCCCTCCCCCCACGCGCCCACACCGCGCCCGCTGCAGCCACGGCAGCCCCGCGGATGACGCCCTGGCCGCGCCCCTACCCCCTTCTCGCCGCCGTTCACGCCGCCCCGGTCACCGCCGCCGACCGCCGTCGTGCGGCTGGCTGCGCGCTAGGCCCCAGGCCGCGCCGCGCCGGTGCCCCCGCCACCAGAGCGGGCCACGGCCTCGCCCCGCACCTAGGCGGGCTGTGGCCTCCGCCCGCACCCGCTGCCCTTTCGCCCGCTAGCACCCGTTTAAGTCACCTCCTGGGCCACTCGCAGTAGGGGCCCCACCATGCAGAATGTTTAAAAAAATAAAATTATAAAATTATAAATAAATAAATAAATAATAATTAAATTAATTAATTAATTAATTAATTAATTAATTAGTTAGTTAATCCTATTTAATTAATATAATTAATCTGTTAGTTTAATTAAACAGTAATTAATTAGCTAAACCCTAATTAAACTAAACAGTGTATGACATGTGGGACCCACACGTAGTTGACCCAGTCAACTACACAGTTGACTGCTGACGTCAGCTTGCTGTCATGCTGGCTTCATCTTTTACTATTATGGATAATGTGAATTTAAATAATTAAATAAATCCTAAAAATGATTTAAATCTTTTAAAATTAATATAAAATAAACCATACCTCGGATGGAAAAACTTTGTACATGAAAGTTGCTTAGAACGACGAGACGAACCCAAATACGCTACCCACATACATGTCAGATGCCTCTAACTATCTCAACATGGAACATTTTCCCCCTCCGATCATCTATCTGACACAGGTCCGGAACCGAGAAAACATTCCCGGTTGAGTTCCCCCTTCACCTATATCGTGTAGCCATACGTTAGGTCACACCCGACACATCTTATTGCCATCATATGCTTTGTGGTACTATGTTTGCTTTATATTTACTATTTCTTCCCCCTCTTCTCTCTGGTAGACCCCGAGACCGATGCTGCCCTTGTGATCGACTACATCGACGATGACCCCCTCCTTGCTAGAGCAACCAGGCAAGAAAACCCTCCTTGAGCATTCTGATATCACCCATTTATTTCCCTCTCATGCTTGCATTAGAAATGCTACTGCTTTATGTATGATCCTACTCTGATGCATAGCCTGTTTTTGTTACCTGCTTTCATACCTTACCTGCTTATCCTAAACTGCTTAGTATAGGTTGGTTAGAGATCCATCAGTGACCCCCACCTTGTCCCAGTTGCCTCGCTTTATGTTCGATGACTCGATCAATGTGATCGACGTCTAGGCCCCGACACCGCACATCACCCCCTAGTTGTACGACTCTGCGGAGTTACCATCGAGTGCCGAGGGTGGAACCTCTTACATCACTCCTGATGAGATCTCCGTAGTGTAGCTATATGGTCGAGGTCATCGAGGGTGATTTCCTCCTTACAACTTCCGTTACGGCTCTGTCGTGCAACCCATCAAACGTGAACCTCGAGGGTAGATCCTCTTATGTTCACCTTGATGACAACATCGAGTGGAATTCACCGGGGGTGATTCCTCGGGTTTTCCCCTTAGTGTTAGACTCACAGTTACTATGGTTACTATGACTTTACCCTGAGCCATGTTACTAAAGACGGGTCGGCCCTAAGGGGTACCCGCGCGAGCTTAATAGCGAGTGATGTGGAGTCGGGTTGACCTGGAAGGTGCCCGCGGGATACTTACAAGGCATGGCCGGGCATTCTTAGCCCTTGCCGCAAGTACTCGAGACGGGGTGACGGGGTCACATCTATCGTGAGTCTCTGCTCATTACCCCATGCTCCTAATCCACTACGGTTTGGATATTTGATCCGAGGGGCCTCTGGCCTGATAGCACTAACCATCACATGGGCATTGTATGGGCGTTCCGTGTCGTATGCATCAGCCGAAGCTTAATATACGTCAGCAATTGAGCGGCGCTCGCCGGGTTTGACTGCGTAAGCTCCTGCCTTGTTGAAGGAGGGAGCTAGGTCTGCTCACCTGCCGCCCATGCAACGTGCACGAGTTCCCGGGGAGATGGCCCATGACCCCTGGGGCATAGTCTTAGTCCGGCGTGTTGACCTCTCTATTAAGCCTAGGTCGGGTTGCGGCGTATTGTTTGGCCGAGGCCGGGCATGACCCAGGAAAGTGTGTCCGGCCGGAGTTAATCGAGTGTGGTGGGTAAGTTGGTGCACCCGTGCAGGGAAGAAAAATCTATCGATAGCCTGTCCTACGGTAACAGACACTTGGAGTTGTATCCCGATCGATACAACTAGAATTGGTTACTTGACATGAGAAATGGTTATGAGAAATGGATATGAGAAATGGATAGTATGGCTCTGTGATTGCTTTCTCGCAGGGAGTCGAGAAAGGATCTCTGGCCGAGGTTGATAACACTACTACTACTTTACATTATGTTGATCTGTACTCTCTTATATGCTGCAAGATGCTTGAAGATGCTAGTCTTTGATAGGCTAGGCTTTTCCCCTCCCCTTCTGGCATTCTGCAGTTTAGTCCACAGATACAGCCCATTCCTTTGATACAGATGCATACTTAGTTTAGACCTGATGTAAGTCTTGCGAGTACTTTGGATGAGTACTCACGGTTGCTTTGCTACCTCTTTTCTCCCATACCCGATTGTTTTGACCAGATGACGGATCCCAGGAGCCAGATGTCACCACTGATGATTACTACTACCCCGAGGGTGCCAACTAATACGTGAAGGCCGCTGACGATTTGGAGTAGTTAGGAGGCTCCAGGCAGGAGGCCTTGCCTTTTCGATCGTTGTTGTTTTTGTGCTAGCCTTCTCAAGGAAAACTTGTTTAACTCATGTCTGTACTAAGATAATGTTGCTTCCGCTGACTCTTTTATTTTTGAGCTCATGTATTCGAGCCCTTGAGGCCCCTGGCTTGTAATACAAGGCTTGTATTATTTTAATTTGTGTCTAGAGTTGTGTTGTTGTATCTTCCCGTGAGTCCTTGATCTTGATCGTACACATTTGTGTGTATGATTAGTGTACGATTGAATCGAGGGCGTCACAAGTTGGTATCAGAGCCGACTACCTGTAGGAATCCCCCTTCCAACTCCTTGGCCAAAGTTGAGTCTAGTCATTACAAAACTTTTACTAACATGGCTGTGTGGCTTACGGGCCCACGTAGCCATTGGATGGTATTAGGATCTTTTTATTCCTCATCTATACTCTGGGACTCTCATCTCTCTTCTATTCGGGTTAAATGAATTTTACCAAATCTAACATTAGTATCTCATGATCACTTTCCCTTGGAGAGCCCCTTCATTCTAGATGATCGACTATTTCACCAGAAGGTTCCGAAGATGCTCTCCAATGTTCTCCCGAAACTTTGTGCTCATTGCTTTTGCATTTTCCTACCACAGACATATCCTTATGGATAACGTCATACACTGTCGTTCATACAATCATTCTCCGTTGATCTTGTTATTACAAGATACCCCAAAATTCTCTCTATTGTTCCGAGAATACCCTGTGCCTACTGCCTTGCAGTTCTTTGCCACCCGAATAGCCCTATGGATAATTTCTCACATTTACCGAGTATCTGCTCATCCCAATTGATTCAGGTATTTCGCAAAAGACTTAGAAATACCATTTGGTCTTCTGAAAGTCCTGAGCAGCCTATTGCTCCTGAAATTCTTGCTTGCTTGCGTTATGGTTAATGCCATAAATCTCGTAATCTTACTATCATCCTTTGTCATTATCATTTTGAGTCTGTTGATACAATGTGTTGCAAATGCTCGCAATCATTAGTTGATCCTTTCAAATTATCTTACCGGCTCAGATGTCATTTTGGAACATGAGCTGGTTCTCGACCAATCTATTTGTCGACGATTGTACCCTTAGGTCTATTCAACTTATCCACCCTTGATCAGAGCGTATGCTTATGATCCTTCATTTTGGAAATCATAATTCCTTTGATATCTAAGCATCGAATTATCCAGATGTTCTATAATCCGAGGCCATTGCATTCTTTCTTGAATTGGTTGTGTGCTGATGCTCACATCAGCTCTGCTATGGACCGTCAGATCCTTTGTTGGATTACTATGCGACAATGTCCTTCATATTTAACCGCCTTGTGAATTTTTCCATGATACATAATGCCATTGGTAAATAGCATTCTCTGATTTGGCCAACCATGCTCTACTATCGAGCTTGAGTTATTTACCCCTGGAGTTTGTGGTATATTGTTCTACTATGCCCTGATGGGTTGAAACTATGCATTCCTTAATCTGTGTGAACCTGAAAGATTTCACGGGTCATACTTATTTGGTATTGCACCAGGTAAAACTTTTAACAACTAATGTCATTTTTGAAAAGCGAGAGGTGAATGGAAGGTTATACATTGAAGAAGTGGGAGTCGACCTTGAACCTTTGTGTTCATGCCCATGGACACGATGCAGATCCTATCATGGAAGCTTCTCTTAAAATAATTATCCCCTTGTTATAAGTTCATCTTGAATCTGTGGACGTGGTTCCGACCATGTTTCTCCTTGATTCCATTTCTCGTGCAATTTTGAGCACTTGTCTTTGACAGATCAATACACCTCTGCAACCTCTGTTATGGTCTACCTTCGAGTATTACCCCGTGGTATCTCGATAATATCACAGAACCATATTACTTCTTATGAGTTATTCTTCAAGTATTATTTCTCATCGACTCCAATTTTCCCCGGGTTCTGAGTTGTTAGACACTCAAGGACACGGATAGTGAATCGAGTCTGTACTCTGATTCAATAACTCTAAGTAATTTTCGTTGCTTACGAGTTTAATAATCCTTCAAGTCATTCTTAGCCCGATTGGCTATATAATTATCGTGCTAAATTTTAATTGTGCTACCTGGTCCTTCTTCTCGGAGCACAATATTCAACGATGACCTAATCTTACGTCGATCTTCCTCGTCGTATCATTTCTCCTTGAACAACAAACTTGATTTCGATTTTGTGTCGTACCCTTGGTTCCCATAACCTTTCGCTTCATCATCATTTGACTTGATGTCATCGCTGACCGATTACATCTTCATGAAATCTCTCGACAAATGTGTCATGATCATCATGAACATCATGAGATCTTCCAAGATATATATCGAATTCATGATGAGAAATACCATCCTCTCCCCTCAATGTTTTGTGTTATCATTGACCACTTTATTGCCTTCCGTCCAACACAAACTTATTTGTGTTTTGTGTTATACCTTGAGATCCTTGCTATCCAGCATTTTTCTTCTTCTTTTCCTTGGAGTATTACCATCTTTTATGTCAAGGATGTCGTGGGAATTTCACCACGTCTTTAGAATTCTTGATACAAGTGATACTTATCACCATCACCATTCTTTCCTTGGTCCCTGTGTTGTTTCTAACCAGAATACCAACAAATGGTCTGTGATGTGTAAAATTCAAGAATTCTAGCAACCCTATTGCTTGACCTTAATGGTCGATAACCTCATTCTAAGTCTATTGCTTATTGAATCATCATTCAAACATTGATCGTGCTATCTAGTCCAAATTTTTGGGTGCACTTTTCAGCCAATGTTTAATTGTGTATGTTTTCTTCGAGCATACATCATTATATCATTTGATCCGACAAATGTTATCCTCTTGTTCACATAAGTGTGGAAATCCACCTTTTGAAAGTCTCAATGAATTGTCGCTGAGTCACTCAGCCAACTCCCCACCTCTCCTTCATTTAATGATGAACTCTTGTTTTGGAACCCGCTTTCATAGTTAAATCTCCGAGAATCTTACAATGTCATCTCAACAATTTGTGTTGCACCTTTTTTCTCGGGCATTCTGAGTCTGAGTTATCCTGACACCAATCAGATCTGAATCTCAGCCAGATATGATGGTTGGAACATATTCCCAAGAGTTATCACCTTGGTCTTTATGTGACCCGGTAATGTGATGTCGTGCCTAGCACACCTGGCCGGAGGACCTATTGTTATAGTTTCCATTTTAGTAAGGTTAGCCATTCTTCCATGAGGATATTGTAAGACTTATTCTATTAGTTGTTCCTGATGGATCCTTTGTGTATACAAAGTATGCCCTTTGCTTGAAGACCATGTCAATGCTATCTCAAGCATGTCTGTGGTACCTGATTTTTCAATAAGAACATTTGAAGCACAATGCTACAAGTTCTTTATTAATTACCCCAAACACCGTTGTATGGGTAATGTCATGATATTTCTCTCCCCTTTCCTAAAGGGTTTTCTACGTTATATCCTATCATGGATATCATGCTCTGCTTGTCCTTGGGAAGGATATACCCCTGAAATATGTGTTTAAACACATTTTTCCTTTCCATTGTTTTGCTTAACCTGATGATCACATTTTCCTTTCCATTGGTTTGTTTGACCTTTCTTGTGATCTATATAATCTAAGCAGTAATAATTCATTGCTTATGTAAACACCTCAGTGTACAACTCTGTCAGTGAGACCCTGTTTCTACTGTTGATGACATTTCGATAGCCACCGATGGACGAGAACTTTGCCTATTGGTCCGCCTCGTTTCAACGAGCAGGAAAATGGTTCTCTTCATCCCTCACCCTTGGTACCAACGTTGTTGCCGACATATCTAACATGCTACTCTCTGACATGCCTTGCTATCATGACTGTGCAAAATGTCACCGCTCCTACTTTTAACCCACATGGTGGGCCCATAACCCACAGTTCCACAGGATCAAAGCCTGACTTTTCGGTACACCCCCTGTTTCCAAGATTATTCCTCGCGCGTGGCATCATATGTTATGCACGAGCCACCTTTCGAGAGATCATCAATTCTAGTATCAGACACAATGCTTATTCCCGTTGCTCCGAACCCTTTTCACGCCCTGTTTCAGGCATCGAACGATTGCCTGTCCGCTCGAAACTTCTCATGATACCTCCTTACTTTGCTCTCGATATTTTCTTAAGTTTTAATTCGAGAGTTACTCTCCCCCACCTTCCCTGATGTTATCAACCAGATAGTCAACCTTTCAGAGATCTGTTCTCTCGGAGTTATCCCCTTATCCTTTACGTAAGTACGATGGAGATCCTAAAGAAAGGATGTCGACTTCACCATGGTTACCTGGAGAGATGAAGACATCAATGTAATGGATAGAGCTCTTCAAGAAGAGCAACCAAGACCGAGAAGATTCGTTAGAATTTCGTAACTAGATCTTTCCACCTTACTCTGCCTCCTAAATCTCGGGACGAGATTTCTTGTAGTGGATGAGTTTTGTAACGCCCGGGTAATCATGCTACAGTAATCCCACGTTAACGATGCCACGTCACCTCTATCACTGTAGTTAATCTCGGGTTAGTTCAAAACCGATTCAAATTCAAATTTAAAATAAAGTTAAATAATAAAAGTTTTCAAACATTAAAATAAAAATGTTTGGTCTGTACTAAATATTACCTAGATAATTATGGTGTAGCAGACGCAGTTTTATAAAATGCCTAAATAAATTAAAATGTTTTAAAACAGAAAAGTAAATAAATAAAAAGAAACACAAACAAAAAATGAAAAGGAATCCCCCCTGGCCAACTTGGCCAAGAGGCCCAGCCGGCCAGCACCAGCCCGCTAGCCCCTCAGGCCCAACCGACCATCCCCATAAGCCCCCACGCTTCCACTCCCACCGACACTCCCCACTCCCCCTCTCCAAAATATCTCCTCCCCCTCTCTCCCGATTGGATCGAGAGGAGGAGGCCACCGCTCGCCACTCGACGCCGCCTCGCCCTCGCCGCACGACGACGTCGCCGGAGCAATCGCCGCTGCCTCCTTTCCGTCCCCGTCGGCCTCGTCCTCCTCCCCAAGCCGCTCCCCGCGCACCGCTGCCCTCGAACCCCTACACTACCCCGTGAGCGACCCCCTCTCCTCGTCCGGTCATCGTGCGCCCGCGTCGTCCCGTGCCCGTGCACGCGCCGTGGCCGCGCCCTCTACCCCTAGCTCCGTACGCCCACGGCATCCTCGGTCACGCCCGCGCCCAAACGCTCTCGCCTCACGCCGCCCTTGCCCATGCCCCGCTCGTTGCTCCCCGCGTCTGCCCCGGTCGCCCACTGCTTGTGCTGGCCACTGTGCATGCCGCTTCGCTGCAGTGCGCCTCCCGCCTGCTGCCTTGCAGCAGCTGCTGCTGTCCTGTCGGCCGCCTCCATCACTCGTCTCCGGCGACGCCGCACCCCGGTTCCCCTATTGCTCCTCGCTCCCGCCCCCGCTCTTGCTCGCTGCCACCGGCGTCCCGCCTCCAGCCGCGCTCGTGTGCGCCCATGGCGTTCCCTCCCATGGGCCCACACCGCGCCCGCTGCAGCCGCGGCAGCCCCGCGGATGACGCCCCAGCCGCGCCCCTACCCCCTTCTCGCCGCCGTTCACGCCGCCCCGGTCACCGCCGTCGACTGCCATCGTGCGCCTGGCCGCGTGCTAGGCCCCAGGCCGTGCCGCGCCGGTGCCCCCGCCACCAGAGCGGGCCACGGCCTCGCCCCGCACCGGGGCGGGCTGTGGCCTCCGCCAGCACCCGCTGCCCTTTTGCCCGCTAGCACCCGTTCCAGTGCCCTCTTGGGCCCCTGGCAGTAGGGGCCCACCGTACAGAACTTTTTTTAAATAAAAATTAAAATTATAAATAAATAATAATTAAATGAATTAATTAGGTCAATTAATCCTATTTAATTAATATAATTAATCTGTTAGTTTAATTAAACAGTAATTAATTAGCTAAACCCTAATTAAACTAAACAGTGTATGCCATGCGGGACCCACACGTAGTTGACCCAGTCAACTACACAGTTGACTGCTGACGTCAGCTTGCTGTCATGCTGGCATCATCTTTTACTATTCTGGTTGAATTCCCCCTTCACCTATAACGTGTAGCCATACATTAGGTCACACCTGGCACATCTTATTGCCATGATATGCTTTGTGGTGCTATGTTTGCTTTATATTTACTGTTTCTTTCCCCTCTTCTCTCCGGTAGACCCCGAGACCGATGCTGCCCTTGTGATCGACTACGTCGACGACGACCCCCTCCTTGCTAGAGCAACCAGGCGAGAAAACCCTCCTTGAGCATTCCGATATCACCCATTTCTTTCCCTCTCATGCTTGCATTAGAAATGCTACTGCCTTATGTATGATCCTACTCTGATGCATAGCCTGTTTTTGTTACCTGCTTTCATACCTTACCTGCTTATCCTAAACTGCTTAGTATAGGTTGGTTAGAGATCCATCAGTGACCCCCACCTTGTCCCAGTTTCCTCGCTTTATGTTCGATGACTCGATCAACGTGATCGATGTCTAGGCCCCGACACCGCACATCACCCCCTAGTTGTACGACTCTACGGAGTTACCATCGAGTGCCGAGGGTGGAACCTCTTACATCACTCCTGATGAGATCTCCGTAGTGTAGCTATATGGTCGAGGTCATCGAGGGTGATTTCCTCCTTACCACTTCCGTTACGGCTCTGTCGTGCAACCCATCAAACGTGAACCTCGATGGTAGATCCTCTTACATTCACCTTGATGACAACATCGAGTGGAATTCACCGGGGGTGATTCCTCGGGTTTTCCCCTTAGTGTTAGACACACAGTTACTATGGTCACTATGACTTTACCCTGAGACATGTTACTAAAGATGGGTCGGCCCTGAGGGGTACCCGCGCGAGCTTAATAGCGAGTGATGTGGAGTCGGGTTGACCTGGAAGGTGCCCGCGAGATACTTACGATGCGTGGCCGAGCATTCTTAGCCCTTGCCGCAAGTACTCGAGACGGGGCGACGGGGTCACATCAATCGTGAGTCTCTGCTCGTTACCGCGTGCTCCTAATCCACTACGGTTTGGATATTTGATCCGAGGGGCCTCTAGCCTGATAGCACTAACTATCACGTGGGCATTGGATGGGTGTTTTGCGTCGTATGCATCAGCCGAAGCTTAATATATGTCAGCAATTGAGCGGCGCGCGCCGGGTTGGACTGCGTAAGCTCCTGCCTTGTTGAAGGAGATAGCTTGGTCTGCTCACCGGCCGCCCACACAACATGCAGGAGTTCCCAGGGAGATGGCCCATGACCCCTAGGGCATAGGCTTAGTCCGACGTGTTGACCTCTCTATTAAGCCTAGGTCGGGTTGCGGCGTATTGTTTGGCCGAGGCCGGGCATGACCCAGGAAAGTGTGTCTGACCGGAGTTAATCGAGCATGGTGGGTAAGTTGGTGCACCCCTGCAGGGAAGAAAACATCTATCATTAGCATGTCCTACGGTAACGGACACTTGGAGTTGTATCCCGATCGATACAACTAGAATTGGTTACTTGAGATGAGAAATGGTTATGAGAAATGGATAGTATGGCTCTGGGATTGCTTTCTCGCAGGGCGTCGAGAAAAGATCTCTGGCCAAGGTTGATAACACTACTACTACTTTACATTATGTTGATCTGTACTCTCTTATATGCTGCAAGATGCTTGAAGATGCTAGTCTTCGATAGGCTAGGCTTTTCCCCTTCCCTTCTGGCATTCCGTGGTTTAGTCCACAGATACAGCCCATTCCTTTGATACAGATGCATACTTAGTTTAGATCTGATGTAAGTCTTGCGAGTACTTTGGATGAGTACTCACGGTTGCTTTGCTACCTCTTTTCTCCCATACCCGATTGTTGTGACCAGATGACGGATCCCAGGAGCCAGACATCACCACTGATGATTACTACTACCCCAAGGGTGCCATCTACTATGTGACGGCCGCTGATGATTTGGGGTAGTTAGGAGTCTCACAGGCAGGAGGCCTTGCCTTTTCGATCGTTGTTGTTTTTGTACTAGCCTTCTCAAGGCAAACTTGTTTAACTCATGTCTGTACTCAGATAATGTTGCTCCCGCCGACTCATTTGTTTTCGAGCTTATGTATTCGAGCCCTCGAGGCCCCTGGCTTGTAATATAAGGCTTTTATTATTTTAATTTGCGTCTAGAGTTGTGTTGTGACATCTTCCCGTGAGTCCTTGATCTTGATCGTACACATTTGTGTGTATGATTCGTATACGATTGAATTGAGGGCGTCACAAGTTGGTATCAGAGCCGACTGCCTGTAGGAATCCCCCTTCGAACTCCTTGGCCCAAGTTGAGTCTAGTCATTACAAAGCTTTTACTAACATGGCCGTGTGGCTTACGGGCCCACGTCGCCATTGGGTGGTATTAGGATCTTTTTGTTCCTCGTCTATACTCTGGGACTCTCATCTCTCTTCGTTTTAAATGAATTTTACTAAATCTAACATTAGGATCTCGTGATCACTTTCCCTCGAAGAGCCCCTTTATTCCAGATAATCGACTATTTCACCAGAAGGTTCCGAAGATACTCTCCAATGTTCTCCCGAAACTTTGTGCTCATTGCTTTTGCATTTTCCTACCACCGACATATCCTTATGGATAACGTCATACACTTGCCGTTCATACAATCATTCTCCGTTAATCTTGTTATTACAAGATACCCCAAAATTCTCTCTATTGTTCCGATAATACCCTGTGCCTACTGCCTTGCAGTTCTTTGCCACCTGAATAGCCCTATGGATAATTTCTCGCACTTACCGAGTATCTTTTGATCCCAATTGATTCAGGTATTTCGCAAAGACTTCGAAATACCAATCGGTCTTCCGAAAGTCCTGAGCAGCCTGAGGAAAAAATGCTAAGTATAGGTCATTTTAGAGCTATCCTGGGTTAAATATGTCAATTTTGAGCTAGCTAAGCATATTAAGTCATTTTGGAGGAAAAAATGCTAAGTATAGGTCATTTTAGAGCTATCCTAGGTTAAATAGGTCATTTTGGAGCTAATTAAGCAAAGCACTAGGCAAAACTTACCGTCAACCCGTAGGTGAAGGATCTGGGTTCTTGCTCGCGCCAATGGCAGATGTCGATGCTTGTCAGGAGTTATGCTGCACCAAATTAAAGATCATTTGCAATGTCTCGTTAGCATGATGCAACACAAATGTGAAGAATAATAAGTAATGTCCATTCAAATGAAACTCACCGTGTCCGCCGGAGCAATGACTGGCATCGGCGGAGGGGTCTGACCGTTCTTCTCGCACATGGACTGCACATTTGGTTTTGACGAGTCAGTCATATTAGTTACTAATGAAAGGAACATTGCGTGCATGATTTAGCTAATATGCAGAAGAAACTTACCGCGAAGAGCTCGTATATGGCTCGGTTAGCTAAGTCGTTCCGGTTCCTCTCCTATTCCAAAAGCCTAGCCGTCCTCTCCTTAGTCTCCCTCTCCCTCTCCGCCGCCTGCCTCCTTTCCTCCGCCAGAAGCTCCTGGGTATTTGCTCTCTCTTCCTCAATAGCAGCCTGCAACACCACTCCTCTTTAGCATTGTAATCATGGACGGCCGCACACATAATGTAATGGAGGAAAGGTATCTGATTCTGTATAACTAACCTTGATTTCAAGATCCATTGGTCGTGGACGAGGCCTTCTCTCAGGATCGGAGCTCGTCTGGCGCCTCTTGATCTGCGGAGAGTGCTAGTACAACGTATCAGTCCATCCCCAATGGCTAACAAGCCATGGTTCCTCCCGCCACCAGATATCATCACCAGCTCTGGATCAATAGGCTGGCTCAGGTTAAAGTCCGGCCCTTTCCTCGCCTTCCCCTCATCTCTGTACCTCACAAGCTTGTTGTGGGAGGCGCGGTTGGTGAAGTTCTTTGGATCATCGAGATTAGACTCAGAGAATTCCTTGGCCTTCTTATACGGGGCACTATGGGCCATGGCATAGAGGTCGAACAACTCTGGCACATCCGTCTTGTTGTTCCACGCCTAAAAGAGAGGAACAAAGTAGTCTCGAGTAGCCTGCGTCCGAGCCCCGTTCCGCCAGTTTTGAAGTAGCCGCCTGCACTCGGCTTCGATAACCCGAGCCGCGGCCTCTTCCTGTCCCTCAGCACACCTGTAAAAGGTCTGTAATCAAACAAGAAAACATGGATTAGTACAATCACTAGGGTTGCCAATCAAACACGAAAACACAACGTAGACGAGGGAGGAAAAATTACCCAAAACGTCTGGATCACAACGTCGGCCACGATGTGGCACTCGACACCGCCGATCCTCTTCCCCGGCGGAGCCGGGGCAGCCAAGTAGTGCCCCCAGGTCATTCCTAGCTCTGGAACCTGGCCCTCACCGGGCAACGTGACCCAATCCGGGAAGCTCTGGCAACAAATCACACCAAGGACTTTGTTGGGCCTGCGGACACCATGACTGTGTTTCCAAGACCTGCAGTATGGCAATACTAATGCATTAGATATTCGAAGAAACGTGAAGGCAAAAGGTTAAAAAAGAGTAAATGCACTCTCTTCTCCCCATCAGGCGTAATCAACCACCTCTGGTTAGGGGTCGCCGGGGTGGGCGGGAGCTTTGTACCACCACGCTGGTAGACATTGCCCCCCTCAACCAGCTCACTCTCACTATAGCTATCAGAACTATAGCCACCCTCGTCACCATCAGCATGGCCACTCGACTCTAGCCAGTCCCCCAATCGGTTCGGCAATAAGAGAAGTTCAAAGGAATTAGAGGTTGCGAAACAATGTACCGAGAACTTACTCGATGTACGGCCGCACTTCTGTTAGATTGTTCAAGATATACAACGTAATGGTCCGCCATTCATCGACATCCAACAATAAGGGAGTATAAGCACCGGCTAGTGCGAGCTTCCCTTTGAATAGGCTGAGGTTGGATCCACCCTTTTTAGGTTCGCCAGCATTGTACCGAGGCTTCGGATTATGCACCATGTCTTTGGAATATGCACCCTTTCTTTGGATTATGCACCATGTCTTTGGATTATGCACCCTTTTTAGGGTCGCCAGCATTGTACAGAGGCTTTGGATTATGCTTCCCTTTGAATAGGCTCAGGTTGGATCCACCATGTCTTCCATCCCGGTACCATGCTCGTCGGTGTGACAACGGCCCTCCTCAGCTCTGGCACGTTCGGCAGACTCACCATGAAATGTCCAGACTGTATAATCAGGCGTAAAACCCCACTTCTGCAGGTGTTTGATCATTTCAAACTCTAACCTCTTATGATAGTTGTCACACTCGACACATGGGCACCAGGTTTGTCTCTGTCCATTTGCAAATGCGACTCTCACAAACCCCTTGGTTTTTGTTATCCATTCATGGGTCATGTCTTTCTGACTAGCGGTGTACATCCACGCACGATCACTCATCTGGCCTAGCTACTGGACACACAAGAAATATATACATAATTCAGCAAACCATATTCATCAGTTAATAGAGTTTGTCAGTTTTATTACGTCCATACAACCTAGACGCTAATAGGTAAAGATAGGTCCTAATCCCACCCGAGTATGTGTAGATTGGGTTCGTTTTCCCATGCTCTACTCCGGATCCAACGCAAAATTTTGGCAGCACCTCCCCACTATTCTCCTGATACACGTCTCCGCAATAAGCAAAGAGGATGTGTACCCGGAGAACAATAGGGAGGCACTGACGAAATTCTGCATCGGATCCGGAGCAGAGCATATGGGAAAACGAACCCAATCTACACATACTCAGGCTATCCATGGATAACGTTGGACAATTCGAAAGAATCACGGTTATAAATATGCAAATGCATGCATATTTAGAGATGTAACCCTTCCGAACGGGAGACGCATAGTGGTCACGCATACTGATGATTCAATATACCTACAGCTAGCATGTTTCATCGGCACGAAGACCCGAACATAACAAATGATTGGGGGAGGAGGAGATGTCATTTGTGCTCACCCATGAACGCCGGGGCGGAGCTCGTTGAACGCACGGGGAGGTCGTCGAACACCAGACCCTCGCAGCGATGTAACAACTGCACATTTAAATCCACCCGATCAACACAAATATATATGATATTTTTCATAACAAAATCAGAAAATATATGACCTAACTAATAATTCATAAATATATGACCCCGTCGGCCTTTGGAAGGCTGAAAAGCACCTTTTCAGTCAACAAGAAGCCGAAGAGGTGTCGGGGTCGGGGGTGTCGTGTCTGGGTGTCGTGGTGTCAAAGGGACAAAGATAAATTCTATCCGGCAAAAGTGGACTGTAAAGAGAAGCCTGCTACATAACCTTCAAAACATCTATAAGCATATCCTAAATCTTGGCTGCATGCATGTGTTTTTTGGAAGTCTAAGAAGAAAAAGAACTAACATGCCTTTTAGTGTGCACTTAAATAGTCTGTCCGCTGTACAATGTGATTTTTTTCCAGTAGGGGTATAAGCGAGAACTCATAGACATCTTACCTTGGGCAAGAAGTGCTCAAGCGAGGAAACGACAGTGACCGAGGCTGGATCAAGCCCAATCTCCTCCTTTGCCTCCCTTAATGATGTTGCTGCATCATCAGCATCACCCTCCTCTGCCTTTTCTCCGGGCAATGCAACCTCCCCTGCAAATCTCAAGTGGAGAAAACAAAATCAGATAGGGTTTATCCAGCTCGTGTCTAGGTTAGTATCTATTTGTGAACCTGATTGTTCAAATATACTCCCTCCGTCCGCGAATAAGTGTACATCTAGCTTTTGTTCTAAGTCAAACTTTTAAAATTTTGACCAACTTTATAGAAAATAGTAGTAACATATATAACAACAAACTGATATATTATCAAAGTACACTTCAAAACGAATCTAGTGATTCTAATTTGGTGCCATAAATGCTTTTACTTTTTTCTAGATAAGTGGTCAAAGTTTTAAAACTTTGACTTAAGACAAAAGCTAGATGTACACTTATTCGCGGACAGAGGGAGTAAAAGCTAAGGCAAGCCAAACCAGCACTAAACAGAAAATGCTGGGTTAAAAATCCTCTTAAAATTAATAGGCCAGCCTCTTAAAATTTCTTTCTCAGATAGATTGTGTCTTCACATGGGATAGTGCAACAAGCTGGACAATAATCAGAGGACGGCAGATGAGACTGGGTATTATCGTGGGATGTTCTTTGAGGGGCTTTTGATGTTTTTTTAACTAATTTTCTCACCAATGACATCAGCGCCAACCTCGGAGTTGAAACAAAGAGCTGTAGATTTCAACGAATCAAACTGGAATCACTACCACAATACTAGCCTAGCTTCCATACAAATATGCCTAAAATAGTGATGAATAAATAATCATAATAGAAAGGTATTCTTCTTTGTGTGTGTATAAAGAAACGTGATATAATCTTCTATAAAATATATATATGGAGACTATAGTAAGCTTTTATGGTTTTGTTGGTGCTAAATATACAACTAAATATCCAATCTGTATGTGAAGTAGGCAACGACGGAGCCAGGAAATAAACATAAGGTGGGCCGAACATCAAGGACAACTCTAAAATGCAACTAAGCCTGGCTGAATATGTAGGAGTTGACACTGAGTATAACAAAATATGTACTACTATAACCGTAAGTGTTGATAATATAGGCAAGCTTTTTTTTAACAAAGGACACGGCCTCATTTTTATTATGAAAATGGAAATGGAGTCTTATCCTACAGAGACTAATCTCCATATTTTTTTATGTTGCAACCAATACTTTGAAACAAAACTATATCCACCAATGAATGTTGTGAATTAGGATACCAAAATGCAAGATCTTTCATATTGTACCAGTGTGGCCGCTTCCTGATGTGCTCCAAAGTACAAACTAAAGAGAATAGAACTAGCAAGATTTTTGTGTCTTCATCAAAACAAAACAAAAAGGATTTATATCCTCATCCCAGATTTTGGCTTGGAAAAACAGAGTAGTTGAGACAGAAGGGAAACTACACGAGTGATAAAGAAGTACACCTGGTGTGTCTGTGTTTGTGAACTTTAGAGTGTGGCTGTGGGAATGAGAGCAAAAGTCAAAATGGTTCTCAGTTTTAACGGATTGGGATCTTCTGTGAACAATACATGTATCAGCAGTGTAACATATTATTTTCAAGGTCCATTTTTACACATCAGAATGAATTGTATATGCTAGGATTTTTGATGCATTATATTGGTTGATTCACAGGTTGCACACCTATTTCTGAGTGGTGACAAATATGTGATCATCCAAATGCTAGTGATGCAGCCTATAGTCGTTATGTTATGCAGTTGCAACATATTGACCTGCTGAAGGGAGACAAATTCACTGAACGTTTCTACCGAATTCTCACACTGATTATTCTACTCGTAGATTATACTCTGTTTGTCTGTGTGTGTTACTTTTTTTTACTTTCATGCTAATTTTTGAATCAATCAGGAACTTGCTGTTGCACACTCTCTAGTCTCTGAGCAAATTAATGCTCCTGGTGGATTGTCTCAGCAGTCATCACATATATCATATTTCCCATTTGCTAAAATGGTGTAGATCACATAGCTCTAGGCATGTTTAATCAGGGGTCTTCAAACATTTTCTGCAGGTTGGGGGGTCTTTAGATCACATAAGTCAAAATGGTTCTCAGCTTTCTGAACATATAAGCAGCAGAGAATGAACATGTATAGGGAGAGGTGGTCGGGCAGCAAAGAGGGCATCACCTTCGCAAAATCGGAAGAGGTGGTCGGGGAGGCAGAGAATCGACACAGCCACCGGGTTCTTCGGCGGAAGACGGCGAGCAGGACGGGGATGACTTGTCGGGGACGGAGGAGCCGGTCGGTGATGGCGGCAGACGAGGGCGGGGATGTGTGGTTGGGGACGAGGGAGACGGTCCGCGATGGCGGCGGACGAAGGCGAGCAGGGCGGGGATGGCTTCACAGCATGGACGAGCGGCGGCTGCCGGCGCTGAAGGTGCAGTCCGCCATGGCTGCTGCGTGCGGCGGCTAGGGTTAGGGGAAGTGGAAAGAGTCTCGAGGGTTGGGGGAGGGGGCGGCGCCGCGGCCTGGAACGGTGGAGGGGCGGGCCGGTGGCGGTGCTGGGCGCGTCGGGAATGCGAGGCTGGGGCGCGGTGCGGTGGTGGCTGGGAGAGGTGGGGAGAGAGAGAAGGATTGGGCCGGGCTGGGAGAGAGAGAGAGAGAGAGAGAGAGAGAGAGAGAGAGAGAGAGAGAGAGAGAGAGAGAGAGAGATAGAGAGGTGGGGCTTGGCTGGGAGAGAGGGGAGGAGATTTTTTTTGTGAAGAAGAGAGGGGAGGAGATAGTCCCACTTCTTTGCCATCAGCCAACGGATGGCAAAGGCACACATATTTGCCATCAGCCAGCAGATGGCAAAGCCCCACCTCTTTGTTATCAGCCAGCCAGCTGATGGCAAAGAATCTTTGCCGTCGGCTGGCAGATGGCAAAGAGGTGGGGCTAGCGGGCCGTTACAGCTCCGTCATCCACTAGGCCCCACCCACTTCTTTGCCATCTGCCAGCAGACGGAAAAGATTCTTTGTCATCTGCTCGCAGACGGCAAAGAGGTGGGTTGATTGGCCGTTACAGCACTGGACCCCACCCACCTCTTTGATGGCTGCCAGCGGACGACAAAAATTCTTTGCCATCGGCTGGCAGATGGCAAAGAACTGGCTGATGGCAACCAGGTTCTTTGCCATCTGTCAGTTCTTTGCCGTCTGTTTTTTGTAAGCAGATGGCAAAGACATTCTTTGCCATCCGCTGGCAGACGACAAAGAACTGACTGATGGCAAATTCTCTGTTTCTAGTAGTGGCAGCACACTTATCACTCATACGCGTCGCGTTCGCGTCGCACCCCTGACAGTCCGGCTTGCACGCCGCTCACCAAAGGGGACACGCGTTGTCTTGCATTTTCACTAACATGTGGGACTGCAATTGAATAAACCATCGATACCTGAAATCTAATCTCTTGGCGGGCATCGGCTGGGAAGAGAGAGACGGGGAGGGAGAAGAGATCGCCCGCCTGCTGTGCACAGACTCCAAGAAATATATGGTGATAATGTGAGGTGGGCCATGCGGGAGTCTGGACCGCTTCCAAGCCCGCTTCTGACCGCCCCGGCCCACCAGAAACCCCCCCCCCCCGCCCGCCACCTCCCCGCGCATGTTCCCCCCTTAGATGCTAGTTGTCCGCATTCATAGCAAGTAGTACCAGTAAAATACTGGGCTATAAGCCTGTTTATGTGGAGGAGAGAGAGGCACTGACAAAGTCAAGGAGTGGGCTCTTCAAGAGCCCGTCTCTACACGTGCTCCTAGGTATAAAAACTAATTCTAAAAAAAGAGGCATAAAAAATAATTGTGTCTAAAAAAGAAATGTAAAAAACATTTGAGAGGAAATAGATAGAGAGAAATGAGAAAAAGTTGTAACCTTATAGCCAACCTTGTAGTCAACACTATGGTAGTATTACATGTGGAAGGAGGGAGTGGTGCACATGCCAAGTTCACTAGGCTGCCATGTTTCACACTCCTCCATTGTAACAGTGGAGACAATAGCTTTCATAAAAAAATAAACAATGAATACTCATTGCTCGTCCTCTATGGCCTCATTCGGTTTAAAAGATTTTTACAGGAAAAGCATAGGAACAAAGATTCCAGAGGAAAATTTCCTATAGATGCATTCGGTTCGTAGGAAACGCATACGGGATTTTCATACGAATACTATTCATTTCATATGTTTTTGGAGGAATCTACACATCCACTCAAAGCTCACTTTGTGCGTAGGAACGAGGCAAGACAAATCCTTTGGATGTCAAGTGACATCCTATCAATTTTCTTTACTATTCCTAAATCCTATGTTTTAGTTTCCTCCAAACCGAATGAGGCCTATATCGAAAAGAATACTTTCATTCGTCGACATGTGGGACGTCGACCATCCTGGTCCACCTGCCATGCACAAAATTATCCTGGTCCACCCCGATCGTAGCGTAGGCCCAACCTTTACCACTGTAAGTTGGTCGGACGAAGGAACCATCATGACTTCATTGAATTCCGCTTCTTCAACAAAACATATTGTACCCGCAATACTGCTACCACACGTGAAGACTGGACGACGCTGTACCACGTCATACCACTGAAACCCACTAGGCCAAACTAGCCCGCCTAGGATTTGTACTCCCAGTTTCCAAGTTAGTAGTACAAAGTTGAGTCATCTATTTTGGAACGGAGGGAGTACGTCTCTGTGCTACTATGATTTTGTGTTGTACGTCTCTGTACTTTTGCTACGATTTTCCTACACTATGAACCAAATGAGGCATGAATTTATCCGTGTGACTATTGTCTGATCAATCGCTAAGCCTACAATTTTAGGAGCTTGGGCTATTGGCTGATCGACGACGGATCAGTATAAGCGTACCACGAGCTCATCAGCCCCAACGTTTCTCTTCGGTGAGTGTTTTGTAAGTACTATAGCTCGCACAGTAGCTAGCCTACTAACACCAAGAATCATCAAACAAGCCCTGCTGATATGATAAACAGTTCAAACTTACATCTAAGCATGCCATATATTACATCAAAAGCTGGTGAGGATACATCTGTTTCCATAACTCGGAGAGGGTTCGCATGATTCACTATCAAACAAAAGTAGCAAGTACCACCCACACAAGACAGTGCACTAGCCCTAAGATGGTTTGATAACACACAGCATTCTGGTAATTAAACACAATGCAAACTGCCCTAAAGGATTAGCGCGACCAACTATTTCTTGTCATTGTTCTCTCGGGCAATGATCACAGCACGGACAGCGGCATGGGAATCGATCTCTGGGGTGATGTCCACAGGACGGACCGCGACATCGGAACCGATCTCTGGGGTGATGTCCACAAGATGGACAATGGCATCGAAATCGATCTCCGGGCAATGTCAACCGGACAGACTGCGACATCGAAAACAATCTCTGGGGCGTTGTCCACAGGACAGGCCGCGACATCAGAATCATCAAGGACGTCCACCGTCACCTGCACAACCCTAACATATTAGCAAGCACATTGCAAATAATCAAAAGCCACAACTATGGTAAGCCATTATTTTTTACCTTGTGCAGCTCACCGGGGGATCCCATCCCTCCGGGGGCCAACTCCTCATCCTCGATGAGGGCCATCACCTTGCCAAGGGAATACTGCTTCTCAACGGCGACTATCTCCTCAAACTCGGCCTTGAGCCTTGCATAGGTGGCCATTAGAGTTTCTGGGGTAGGCACAGTCGGGCCCTTGCTGTTCTTCCAACTTTCTTTGAGGAGTTGGTCCGCCAATGTCGTCAACTCTTTGGTCAATGCTTGTTTCTTGGAGTTCTTCGTCTCCATGGGTTGGCCCGCCAACATGGTCAACTCATTGGTCGGTGCTTGCTTCTTGGAGATCGCTGTCTCCAGTGGGTTGTCCGCCGGCAACTCTTTGCCTAGTGCTCCAGGATCCATCAATGAACAAACAAACAAAAAGCAATCGAAAGGAAACCACAATCGCAATGAAAACGGGAAAAGAATAGGCTGTGAGAATCGGTCGGTGCTTTGCAAAAAGAAGATTCTTGGAATCAAAATATAGTAGCATCATTGATTCTCCCACCTTGCCTTCGTTAGTACAGAAGAAAAATGGCAGAAGTGAGTAGCCTGGAGTGAGGTTTTCTTCAAGAAAGGGGAGAAAGGGCTTCAACGAGCATTCCAGTGAAATGATGGTTGCTTCGTCCAGTCCAATTTCGAGGCCACTTTACCACTGCTGGTAAAGGTGTGGGTTTTGTGATATGATGGGTCATGACGGCCACACCGGGGTGACCGGTGAGTCTCGACTGTAGCACCTCGATGTGATTTGGTGGATGTCCCCCGGGCCCGGATGCTTTGATGTCCCGCATGTAGATAGAGCGACTAGTCATATAGGAGTACTCAATATTGTGAATCGCGACCAAGGCAGAGAGGAAAACGAGAGAACTACGTATTTATTTACAGTGTAGATTCACTCATTTTGCTCCATATGTACTACTGCCTCCGTGCCAAAATTCTTGTCTTAAATTTGTCTAAATACAGATGTATCAAGTCACGTTTTAGTATTAGATGCATCCGAATCTAGACAAATGTAAGACAAGAATATTGGGACGTAGGGAGTACTACTCATTTAGCGTGTATGACAGGTGGGCCTAACAGGTGGATGGCCCACCTGTCATACAGCCAAAGGCAGGTGCAGTTAAGGCACCGAAGCTCAGTCCACGAGGGAGAGGGAGTTGTAGTAACCAAACTTCTCGTTGTTGTATGAGTTGATGCGACACATCAAAGCACTGCACTCGATATATTTCAATAATCTGTGTTTACCGATGTATTAATTACAACGCATGCATGCATGTCGTAACTTTCCTTTTGATTCTTGCATGTGTTGATTTAATGCACCTTGCCAAGTTTTGACTATAAATTTAACTAACCAAATGTTCATGCATGTCATAAAAAAATACATCATTGAAAACTATGTTCAAATACGAGTTAAACGATATAATTTTTGTTAACACGCACTAACATTTTGTCAGTTAAATCTTTGGTCAAAATTTAGCACCAATTACAAAGGGGACCAATAAATATTGTACTCTCACATTTTGTTTTGAGGATACTCCCACATAGAAAATATAAATAATAATGCATGTTGGGGCAGCCCACGTTTCCGATAATTTTGGTCGTGGGCTTGCTCACAAATTTTACGAGGTGGTGGTTGTTCATTTAATGGAGGGTCTTGTACCAGACTTGAACGATACAAAGTGCGACCTGGCACACCGTAACACCACTTGGAATAAGCAGGTAGCTATCTCAAAAAACAATCAACAACTCAAAAAAATAGCGACCTGGCACGTACACAATTTTAAACAATTGTTTTGATGGAGTGAAAAAGGAAAACTACCCCACTACGTATATATAGGCCGGAGCCTCCGCGCTTGCTTGCTAGGGTTGCTCTATTCACACACTCTCATGCTCTTCAGATCTAAACAAGATAGCAGTGGTAACACTGTATTTCTCCCTTCAAAAAACACTGTCTTTCTATCCTCACCGCTGGTTACAGATCTGGATGTATCCCCCTCCGCCGATGAAGGGGAGGAGGGGCAGCGTTTAGGCCGTCGTCGACAGCGAGGAAGGAGACCCACTACCGGTCGCACCGTTACCTCTGACCGAGTGCCGGCGTGGGAGGTCCTCTGATCCCTTCGTTGTTGCCCTAGTGTGGGCGGATCCGTCTTCCCGCCGCCCACCTATCCACGTCCCGACGACCTTCAGGTATATCTTTCTTCGAAACAGTCCTAGTTGTACTTCCGGAGCTCGCTACGTCACTGGATGTGCATCATTTTCTACCTCTCAGCCTCTCTCGATCGGATGGTCCAACGTCACCTATTTTTTTCTTCTATTGTTAGAGGTAAAGTTACTTCATGGAGTCGAATCTTGTACTTGGTTCAAACAAGAAATAAAGCGGGGGTGGGGGGAATTTAGTATGTACATCAGACTTGATACAAACAGGAAGGAAAGGGGGTGAAAGTAGTACAGACTGGTCATCCAACCGGTCTCTTGGTCAAAAAGGGAAATATAGGGGAAACGCTGTTGAAAGTGCAACTATCCCTAGGTGGTTTTGGTAATTCATAACAACATATAGCTCATTGAGCTAATGCTATTCCAAGATGATTATTTCAGGAAAGCTCAATGATTGGCATGGCATGGATGTGAAAGTGGGACCCTCAAAATGCTAAGGACAAAGGATTGGCTCAAGCTCAAAAGCTCAAGACTCTTCATTTTATATTTTAGTGATCCAAGATCACATTGAGTCTTTAGGAAAAGCCAATACTATCAAGGAGGGATGAGGTGTTGCTTAATGAGCCTCTTGCTTCATGTGCTTAGTGATATGCTCCAAAACCCTCAACTACTTTCCCATATCCACATATGACTTAAACCCTAAGCCAAACTCGGTTCTACCGATTCTTCCTATCCGGCGCCACCGAGTTTCACTTGTCATAAGCCACTGCCAAACCCTAGCAATTCGGTTCTACCGATAGGGATCTCGGTCTCACCGAGATGGGATTGCAAACTCTCTGTTTCCCTTTCGTAACTTTTCGGTCTCACCGAAAGAGCGAATCGGTCCCACCGAGATTGCAATGTAAATTCAGTGTTTCCCCTTTGTAACTTTTCGGTCTCATCGAAAGAGCAAATCGGTCCCACCGAGTTTGCCTGACCAACTCTCTGGTTAGCTAATTACCAAATTCGGTCTCACCGAGTTTGTGTAATCGGTCTCACCGAGATTACGTTATGCCCAAACCCTAACCATATCGTTCCTACCGAGTTGCATGTCAGTCCCACCAAAAATATCTAATGGTCACTAGGTTTACATTTTCGGTCCGACCGAGTTTGTTGATTCGGTCCCACCGAGATTGGAAAACTGTGTGTAACGGTTGGATTTTGTGTGGAGGCTATATATACCCCTCCACCTCCTCTTCATTCGAAGAGAGAGCCATCAGAACACATACACCATTCCAACTTATATGTTCTGAGAGAGAACCACCTACTCATGTGTTGAGACCAAGATATTCCATTCCTACCATATGAATCTTGATCTCTAGCCTTTCCAAGTTGCTTTCCACTCAAATCTTCTTTCCACAAAAAATCCAAATCCTATGAGAGAGAGTTGAGTGTTGGGGAGACTATCATTTGAAGCACAAGAGCAAGGAGTTCATTACCTACACACCATTTGTTACTTCTTGCAGAGTGGTGTCTCCTAGATTGGCTAGGTGTCACTTGGGAGCCTCCGACAAGATTGTGGAGTTGAACCAAGGAGTTTGTAAGGGCAAGGAGATCGCCTACTTCGTGAAGATCTACGCTAGTGAGGCAAGTCCTGTGTGGGCGATGGCCATGGTGGGATAGACAAGGTTGCTTCTTCGTGGACCCTTTGTGGGTGGTTGCTTCTTCGTGGACCCTTCATGGGTGGAGCCCTGTGTGGACTCGCGCAACCGTTACCCTTTGTGGGTGGAGCCCTCCGTGGACTCTCGCAACCGTTACCCTTTGTGGGTTGAAGTCTCCATCAACGTGGATGTAGGATAGCACCACCTATCCGAACCACGGGAAAAACATCCGTGTCTCCAATTGCGTTTGAATTCTCCAAACCCTTCCCTTTACATTCTTGCAAGTTGCATGCTTTACTTTCCGCTGCTAATATACTCTTTGCATGCTTGCTTGAATTGTGTGATGATTGCTTGACTTGTCCTAAAATAACTAAAATCTGCCAAGAACTAAAATTGGGAAAAGGTTATGTTTTTATTTGGTCAAGTAGTCTAATCACCCCCCTCTAGACATACTTTCGATCCTACAAGTGGTATTAGAGCTTTGGTCTCCATTTGCTTTGATCTCCATAGCTTTTGGTGGTCATAGCCTTGGTTTCACAACCTAGGAGAGTATGGCGTCTAGCGAGGGAAATTATCACCGTATAGGTCCCTACTTTGATGGTACTAATTTTGCTAGTTGGAAGCATAAAATGAAAATGCATATCCTTGGACATAACCCCGCTGTTTGGGCTATTGTGTGTGTTGGTTTGCAAGGTGACTTCTTTGATGGGAAAGAACCAAACTGTGAAGCTACCGCGGATGAGTTGAAGATGTTGCAATACAATGCTCAAGCTTGTGATATTCTCTTCAACGGATTGTGCCCCGAAGAATTCAACAAAATCAACCGTCTTGAGAATGCAAACGAAATTTGGGACACTTTGATTGATATGCACGAAGGTACCGACTCTGTCAAGGAATCCAAGTTGGATGTGCTTCGAAGTCAACTTGACAAGTTCAAGATGAAGGATGGTGAAGGTGTCGCTGAAATGTACTCTAGGCTTGCTCTCATCACAAATGAGATTGCTGGCTTAGGAAGTGAAGAGATGACCGACAGATTCATCATCAAGAAGATTCTAAGAGCCTTGGATGGAAAATATGATACCGTGTGCACATTGATCCAAATGATGCCCAATTACAAAGATCTCAAGCCAACGGAGGTGATTGGAAGAATTGTTGCTCATGAGATGTCACTTAAGGATAAAGAGGAACTTCACAACAAATCAAGTGGTGCCTATAAAGCCTCATGTGAAGCCCCTACATCATCAAGTGAGAAACAAGACTTCAATGAAGAATTGAGCTTAATGGTGAAGAACTTCAACAAGTTCTACAAGAGTAGAAGCAAAGATAGAAGCTTCAAGTCAAGGTCCTACAATGACAAAAGATCTTCTAGTCGAGAGCGAAACTGCTACAGTTGTGGAAGACCCGGACACTATTCCAATGAGTGTACGACTCCCTACAAGAGAAGAGAAGATTCTCCAAAAAGAAGAAGCAAAGAATCACCACCAAGAGAGAGAAGGAGTAGAGATGATCGTTATGAACGAAGATACTCACGGAGAAGCAAGGATTCGGAAAGGAAGGAAAAATCATCAAGGAGCTACACAAGACAAAGACATCAAGATCATGTTGGTGAATGGGTATCCGGCTCCGACTCCGACAGCCACTCCGAGAGAATTTATCACTCCAACTCCGAAGATACTCAAGATGAAGGTGTTGCCGGTCTAGCACTTGTGTCAACCAACTCCTACGACATATTTGACTCACCAAATGAAGGAATTGGAAGATGCTTCATGGCCAAAGGTCCTAAGGTAACACACCCCGAGTATGTTGATTTCAATAGTGATGAAGATGACTTGTTAGGTGATGATTTGCTTGTTGACAACTCTAGTGATGAATACTATGATGAAATGTCAATTAATCATGCTAATCAAGATAAAATGAATGACAATGATAAGGAAAAGATTGAGGCTCTAACTAAAGAACTAAACACTCTTAAGTTAGCTCATGAAACTATCTTCGAAGATCATCGAGAACTTTTAAGAGCTCATGAGAAATTACGCTTTGAAAAGCTCAATCTTGAGCAAGAGCATGAGTTCTTAAAAGCAATCAATGATGTTCTCCGCAAGAAAAGTTCTTCTTACATTGCCAAGCGTTTACTCTTATCCACTTACATGCCTCAAGTCAAGTCTAGTAACAAGAACAAGAAAGATTCTTCCTCTAGCAGTAACAATGATCATGCTAAATCCAATATTGTTGCTTCTAGTAGTTCTCTTGATTCCACTAATGACTCTCTTAGCCAAGTTACACTTGAGCAAGAAAATAGCTTATTGAAGGGAATTATAGAGAAAGGAGTGTACAAAAGCCTTGCCGGGAGCAAGCAATTCGAGGAAATTGTGCGCAAGCAAGGAATGCATCGGAAGAATCAAGGCGTTGGTTTTGAACGAAAGTTCAATGTCAATGGAGTTGAGTGGGAAGAAGATCAATACCCCAAGACAAAGTTTGTTCCTCAACAAGAGAAGTATGATACTTCTTTCAAGGGGACACAAGCTCAAGATGATCTTCCACCACAAGACTACAAGCAAAAAGGCAAGGACAAGCTTCAAGAGGAAATTGACGCATTTGAAGAAGCTCCTAAGACCTTAGTCAAGTGGATTCCCAAGACTACTTCAAGTTCCACTTCATCAAGTACGACTACAACTCCAAGGATTCCCATCAAGATGATGTGGATCCAAAAGAAGAAGAACTAGAGAGTTCTTGAGGGTGACTCCGCCAACATACTTCACTCTTATCATTTTGGCAAGAACAAGTGCAATCAACTTCCACATCCTGCACTAGTTCAAGGAGTCACAAACCCTCTTGTTGGTAAGACAAGGGACAAGGTAACCTAAAAGTTTTCATGGACACCATCTTGTGTGTGCATCACTCTATGTCTATGGATATCCTTGTTTGTTCCTTGTGGGACTAACCCATGTAGGTATTGAAAGTGCAATTCACTCAAATGGATAGCTCCAAGTGATCTACATCAACATTGAGCATCCACATCTTCAACATCTACATGAAGTCATCATCGACAAAGCCCAAGGTTAGTTCATCCCTCTTAGGGGGGTATCACGTCTAGGGGGAGCTTTACTCTAAGACTTGAGCTAAAGCAACTCTAAAGATGTGAACACAACAATGCTTTATGTAAAAGTGGTAACCCCACTTGAGCTTAAACGATGAGTATGACCTATGATCAAGTGTTCTCACTTGACTCCTAAGTCAATAGTCATATATACATGACCTAGTCATCGCAAATTGCTTGATAGTTGCTAGAATTGGTTGTGCATGCCTTGTCACATATTTCATTTGCCATCTTATTGTGTGAGCATGCTGGTTGCATATTTTACTCATTCGAGGACATCCACTTGTTGTTTTGATTGTTTGGTTTTATTTTATTTTGCCAAGTGGATGGACAAGAATGCCTAAGAACCTCCTCTAGCTATCTATGCTTTTCTCGTCTCAAACTCTATTCATGCTGCATCACAAAATTTGATCAAGTCAGATTCGAACCACTCTGTGTGAGGAGCGCTCGGAGTCCCCGATTCGTCATAGACTTAAACTTCCAAAACCTCTTTATGATTCTCGGTCTGACCGATACCCCACTTTCGGTCCTACCGAGATCATTAAGTTGATCTAGGTTTTCGATCTCGGTGCAACCGATTTGGACCTTTCGGTCACACCAAGTTTCAGTAACTGCCTGCAGTTATGAATCTCGGTGCCACCGAGTTGTTCCACTCGGTCACACCGAGAGGGTCGGGCTATATATAGTCACGGGCAAAATTTTGGAAATTTCTCCGAACCCCTTCGCCCGCACGATAGCCTGCTCTGCCAACGTGGTCTCCGGATCGTCTCCTCGCCGCCAGCCGCCTCCAGTCGCTGGTCTCCGTCGCCGTCAACGGGAATTCTACCCCGCCGTTGCCGCCATAGCGAGTCTCCGCTGAACTAGGGTATGGACTCGATCTTTGTGCTATTCTCCAATCCGATCTTTAACACATTGTGATCATCATGATTCTTTCCACGATTGAAACACTCCTATCCAGTCAATGCGCTCGTAGATTAGGTTTGATTCGAAAATTTTAGGGTTAGGTTTCCGCCGAAACCATCTCGGACCCACCGAGTTGAAAAACTCGGTCCCACCGATTTGGCTTATGCCATTGCACAAGTGAGACTTGGTCTGACCGAGAATTACTTATCGGTGTGACCGATTTTGGAACTCTGTGAAACCCTAGCAGTCTCGGTGCCACCGAACTATGACTCGGTCTGACCGAGTTCACTAGTTTAGGTGCCAAAACTGCTTCGGTATCACTGAGTTTAAAAATCGGTAGATCCGAGATGATTTCAGTGGGAAACTAAAACTAAGTTTTTGGATCATTCTTGTGCAAAAATCTCTGCATTTTGTGATGCTCATCTATTCTACCTCATCTATAAACTGTTCACAGGGTCAGCAGTCAGCTTGTTCAACATGTCAGATCAGAGTGATAGCCAGAATGTGTCAGAACAGCAAGTGGTGATGAGTGAGGGCACTAGTCCCTCCAGCTCTTCAGATGATGGCAGCAGAAGTACCCCAAGCAATCTGCCAAAAGCTGCCACTAGAAAAAGGAAGAAGAGAACTTCTGATTCTGAAGATGAAGATTATGTGGCAGAGGAAGAGGCCACATCAAAGAGAGTTGAGCCAGCTCAAGGCACAAAGCCAGGACTGAAGATCAAAAGGCCAGCAGGCAGGCAGCCTATGTCAAAGGCTAGAGCTTCAACTGAAAAGCCTGCACCCAAAGAGCCTGTTGTTACAGAAGGCAAGGAAGGAGAAAGCTGCCAAGATGCCAACCCAAGAGGAGGCATCTGAGTATTTCTTGAAAACTAAACAAGAGCAGCTTGGTTACCTGATTGCATCCACCCTGCGGATTGAGAAAGGAGTAGCCACCCTAACTCAGAACCAGGCAAGCTTAGAGAGGATCATGGAACAAAAGTTCTATGACTTGGATGTCAAGGTGACAAAGATTCAGACTGCAGTGGAGCAGCTCCAGGATGACATGCAGGAGAGGAGAGGCAGGACTACCACTGATGCCTTTGCTAGAGTGCCACGAGGTCCGAGGTCGTCTGCCGTGCCAGTTGCTGCCACCAGAGCCACCACCTCAGCACCAGCTACAGCCTCAGTTCCACCAGCTCTAGCATCTACTTCAGCTCCAACTCCAGTGTCTACTTCAGCGTCTACAGAAGCCTTCGTCCTTGGAGTGATCCGGACTCCACCACCACCTGAAGATCAAGCCTGAGAGTCGACTTAGCACTATGCATTTTTCTAGGAACTTTTTGGTAAATTGTTGCCAAAGGGGGAGAAAAATGTATAGATCATAGGCTTCGAGAGAGAGAGTGTTGCTTTTCTCTCTTGCTTTATTTGGTGGTTTTTCGAACTTGTTTGCTTTTGAGTGCTTGAGATACTATGTCATTGCTTGTGAGACATTGATGATCATGTGTTTGATCATAAGCTACACTTAATGCTTGCTTAATGCTTAATGCTATTATCTTATCTATCTTATGTGATCATTCACTATTCTTGGTGATGAGTGCATGTATTTCATTCTTATCATTTTAAGCGCTCCACTAAGATGTATGTGACATGGAAGAGTAACCCATGACTCTAACTCCTTGTGCATTTGCAGTCCAAAGCAAATTTTAAATATGCACAAACTTAGGGGGAGCTCTTACTTATCACATACTTCTCAAAGCGACGATATATTTCATGCTTATTATCATTTGTCAAAGCTTTGATCTATATGTTGTCATCAATTACCAAAAAGGGGGAGATTGAAAGTGCAACTATCCCTAGGTGGTTTTGGTAATTCATAACAACATATAGCTCATTGAGCTAATGCTATTCCAAGATGATTATTTCAGGAAAGCTCAATGATTGGCATGGCATGGATGTGAAAGTGGGACCCACAAAATGCTAAGGACAAAGGATTGGCTCAAGCTCAAAAGCTCAAGACTCTTCATTTTATATTTTAGTGATCCAAGATCACATTGAGTCTTTAGGAAAAGCCAATACTATCAAGGAGGGATGAGGTGTTGCTTAATGAGCCTCTTGCTTCATGTGCTTAGTGATATGCTCCAAAACCCTCAACTACTTTCCCATATCAACATATGACTTAAACCCTAAGCCAAACTCGGTTCTACCGATTCTTCCTATCCGGCGCCATCGAGTTTCACTTGTCATAAGCCACTGCCAAACCCTAGCAATTCGGTTCTACCGATAGGGATCTCGGTCTCACCAAGATGGGATTGCAAACTCTCTGTTTCCCTTTCGTAACTTTTTGGTCTCACCGAAAGAGCGAATCGGTCCCACCGAGATTGCAATGTAAATTCAGTGTTTCCCCTTTGTAACTTTTTGGTCTCACCGAAAGAGCAAATCGGTCCCACCGAGTTTGCCTGACCAACTCTCTGGTTAGCTAATTACCAAATTCGGTCTCACCGAGTTTGTGTAATCGGTCTCACCGAGATTACGTTATGCCCAAACCCTAACCATATCGGTCCTACCGAGTTGCATGTCAGTCCCACCGAAAATCTCTAACGGTCACTAGGTTTACATTTTCGGTCCGACCGAGTTTGTTGATTCGGTCCCACCGAGATTGGAAAACCGTGTGTAACGGTTGGATTTTGTGTGGAGGCTATATATACCCCTCCACCTCCTCTTCATTCGAAGAGAGAGCCATCAGAACACATACACCATTCCAACTTATATGTTCTGAGAGAGAACCACCTACTCATGTGTTGAGACCAAGGTATTCCATTCCCACCATATGAATCTTGATCTCTAGCCTTTCCAAGTTGCTTTCCACTCAAATCTTCTTTCCACAAAAAAATCCAAATCCTATGAGAGAGAGTTGAGTGTTGGGGAGACTATCATTTGAAGCACAAGAGAAAGGAGTTCATTACCTACACACCATTTGTTACTTCTTGGAGAGTGGTGTCTCCTAGATTGGCTAGGTGTCACTTGGGAGCCTCCGACAAGATTGTGGAGTTGAACCAAGGAGTTTGTAAGGGCAAGGAGATCGCCTACTTCGTGAAGATCTACCGCTAGTGAGGCAAGTCCTGTGTGGGCGATGGCCATGGTGGGATAGACAAGGTTGCTTCTTCGTGGACCCTTTGTGGGTGGTTGCTTCTTCGTGGACCCTTCGTGGGTGGAGCCCTGTGTGGACTCGCGCAACCGTTACCCTTTGTGGGTGGAGCCCTCCGTGGACTCTCGCAACCGTTACCCTTTGTGGGTTGAAGTATCCAGCAACGTGGATGTAGGATAGCACCACCTATCCGAACCACGGGAAAAACATCCGTGTCTCCAATTGCGTTTGAATTTTCCAAACCCTTCCCTTTACATTCTTGCAAGTTGCATGCTTTACTTTCCGCTGCCAATATACTCTTTGCATGCTTGCTTGAATTGTGTGATGATTTCTTGACTTGTCCTAAAATAACTAAAATCTGCCAAGAACTAAAATTGGGAAAAGGTTAAGTTTTTATTTGGTCAAGTAGTCTAATCACCCCCCCCTCTAGACATACTTTCGATCCTACAGCTGTACACAGTGGTATGACCAGGACTAGATTTGCTATCCACACATAGGAGTAGGTGGCTAGAGTGAACAAAAATGGGACCAACCTAGATGTGTTTCTTGGATGTTTGTTTCTCGGGGAAACAAACTCTGAATCACCACTTTATGCCTCGGTATAGGTACATGGTGCTGGACTGCTGGTGAACCCACCATCCCATGCCCTTATACCAACTATTTAGCTATTCTTAATCTAATGCCCCTGGTAAAATGAAGCCATGTGACTGTTATAAGCCATGACAAGTTTAGCCAAATGTTTTTGCCTGTAATTGTTTGAGACTCTGACTGTTTCCTGTGTAGCTTTTGTGCAAACAGAGATATCCATTTCACCTGGTTGTTGTTGTGACCTTTTGGTGCACTACACAAAACACTTCTTAAAATAAGTGACTTTTGTGTTGTTTAACTGGAACAGTTGGTTCATTTCGGTGGAACTGCACAAAGGGAGATCTTTGTTCCAATCCTCATCATCCATATTGGCACCATAACCTTCCTTTAGGTAAGAATGATATTTAATGCATGTGTTCATCTCAATTTTGTGACTGCCATGAGAAAATAATGCAATTGTTTACTAGTACACTTGTACTCCCTCACTGACAAAACCAAGTCTGAAATAGAAGGCCAATCATGTACTTGGTTTCACCAACTAGCGAGGAGAAAGAGAAACTGAGCATGAAGAGGAGGAGGAAGAAGAATAAATAGTGCCAAGGTGATCTTGCTGAAGCCCGAGGCCTCAGTAGAGTCCATTCAAGGGCTCCGGCAACGTCTACCTTACATGTGAGACGATCCTCCAGGGAGCCCTTCCACTTCTGCTATCTCTCCTATAAGGTCACTGAATTAATTAGGAGTACTTAAGTACCACTAATTTATTGCTGCCTAATTTTCTTGTCAGAGTTAAACAAATCTTTAGTAGCACCCTATGCTGAATCATGTACGTGTGTATGTTTGTCTGTGAAGGTGAATCATGTGGTGGAGCAGGGAGGGAATCTTGGTAGTGTCATGACATAATAGTGCTATTTTTTGCATGTCAATTTATTGCCATTGGTCCAATGAGGCAATGTTTTGCATATTGTCCATCATGAATTTGATGCTACTGTTAGATTAATATGCTAATGTCTTCCTATCCTTTCTCACTAAGCTAATGAAGGTTTCACCTTGTTCCTACTTGTGCAAATAGGGATCATGTTGTGCCAATCATACATTTTAGTGGAACTACACAAGACAATACAATGAACTGTATCCCAGCCAGTGCTTTAACTCTGCTGGAAGTTCTTGATAATCTTTCGATATAATCTCCGCACTGGTAAACAAGAGTGATTTCAACCATACATTTGAAGTGCACAAAAATATATACTATTGAGTGATTCCAGTGAGTGCTTTATCATCTCTTCTAGGACTACATGAATAAGCTTTTTTGCTTAGGTTGGTACCGGTGTAAGGCCTTCATCCATATTAGTTTGTTGTCACCTCTATTTGTATCGTGCTACTATCATGAGAAAATCCTTTATCTTTGCACGTTAAAGTTTTACAACCTATGATACATGGCAATGCTTTGAGTGTTGAGCTAATTGGCACTGATTAAATAAACTAATACATCTCCTTAAGCAATACTACTATGTTGCTAACTTTACCCATTAAGATAATGAGGGTGCTTCTATTTGTTAGTGTATTTTTCATCAACTAGTCCCACTATTACAGTAATCTCACTCTCTCAATATATGTGCCAACAGGGATGCTCGATTTTGGTGGAACCACACAAAAACTTTGGGCGCTTCATTGCCTCGACAACTTCCTTCCTTTCGTGTCAGTCGCTAATCTGGGCTTGCTTCCTTCCTTTGCTATCAATCGCTTCGATTATCTCGGCTTCCAGTCAAAGGAAATAGTAATTGATATGCTACCTCACACATGTTGGTACAGGTCTTTATTCTGGTTATTGTGCTTGTCATATGTATTGGTAATTTGGTATTGTGCTACTGTTTGCCGATTTCATAAAGGAGTAACTTGGAGCTTGAACTCGCAAGAAAATCATTACATTGGGTGATTTCAGTAGAACTGCACAAAAAGATCAGATGGACAGATACTTATGCTGCTGCTATGTACTCCAAAGTTCACTCAGACAAGCATCGATGTTGACAAGAAAACGTGCCTATATTCATACAAGTATCAACCTGCGTCAACCAGTTGTCAAACTCCAAGTATTAGGAGAGGGAACGCCAAAAATGTTGCTTGGCGCATAGCCCAGAAAAACGCAGTCCAGTCTTTGGTCCCAACATGTGCCTTTTGGTTATTGGCACATATGGTAGCGAACTGTATGGCATGGAGTCTAAAGATTCCAGACAAGTTGGTTGACTCGTATATTCATCTGGCACTTAATCACTCTACACGCTAGGGATGCTCCATTTTAGTTGAACCGCACAAAAAATTTGGGTGGTTCATTTTCTCAACCGCCTCCTTTCTTGTCTGCAATGTAGAATTTTGGCGAGCTACAAGACCAAGATGTGCCTGTAAACTAGTTGGATGAAAGTAGTGGCCAAGTTGCTCAAACCTCCCTCGGCACGAGGCCACTATTTGAGGATAAACCTACAAGTGAAGTTTAGATTGTCTATGCTACCTCTTATGTACTCGAAAGTTTACTCGTATAAGCATTAATTTTAGCAAGAAGTACCTCCGACTAAACACCATTTACCAGTCTGTACCCTAGGTAATTAAAGTTCATCCATGGATGATATTGGCTGTGATCTCAATCATTTGGATGCATAAACATAATGAACATGTCTATATCTGAATCTTTTTGTGAATTATCTATGAATATTGTCGTGTGATCTATCAATCATTTGGATGCATAGACATGCTGAACTTGTGTATATATGAATCTTTTGAGTTGTTGATTGTGAATGTTGGCTATGAATATGAATGTGTCCTATGAACCTGAGTTTGATACAAATGTTTTCCTTTTCTGTTGTACTTGTGTGTGAACTTGTTAGTATGTCTACTATGGGATTTGTGACGTGTGGGTGTCAACGGTACACCTTCTTCCCGAGAAGAATTGCACCTGCTTTGTTCGTGTAGCAACGGCGCATCAGCTCTTTTTAATATTTTTGCTCTATCTTCCCCCTCCCCCGCTCAACCCCTATCCTAATGTTTTCGGCCTCAAAACAAACATAGTACTGCATTGTTTTTGGGGCTTGACAAAAAAATGAGTGCTGGTTTTTGTAGGTTGGCTCTCCCAGCAAATGGGTTGCTGGTCCACCACGGACTAGGAGGCTAAAAATACAAGTTGTATGGTGCAGAGGCAAGTAAAAAACGCCATCGAGAGCCATCCATTGAAGAAAAAAAATCACGTATGATGTTCTTCTTCAATCGCACCACCGGCCCCCTCTTTAATCTCGTTCACTCGGGGATCTAGCTGGTATCATTTTTTTCCAGAGGGCGAACAAGTATCGGCTAGGCCTAGGTTTTGTTTTTTAACATGCGTAGCCCACGACATATGGAGACAGTGGTTTTAACTTATTTTTTGAGGTCCATACCGACCTATGGGCCTCCAAGCGTAGGTTTTACTTTTTCTTAAAGATAGGCAGCCCAATGTATTTTTTTAATAAACCGCAGATCTCTGTTCTATTTATCTATATATAAGAATAATAATATTGTGTCCAATTTATGTTTTCCCTTCTAACCACATTATATATATTTGTATTATTACTATTATCGTATATTTTATAGAGACTTATATATACATTATAAAAACATCCGACGTGTTATTAACTTATAAAAGTAAATGTTCAACAGAAGTTGGCAAGGAAAATCCTGGTTGTTTTTGACTCACAGGCAAGGAAAATCTTGGTGATTGCGTACAAAAGCTTGCGAAGATTTTAAGGACCGATGTAATAATAACGCACTCCTTTTTTTGAGCAATAACTCACTAATTTGTTAATTATATATATATAAATGTGTCACTCCAGTTATTTTTTGATATTAATTGCTCCTTCTAACCTAACATTATATATAGAACGAGCCCAGCTAATTCGTGTATTTCAAGAAAGTGCAAATGGGCTGGGATTTCTTAGAAAATATTAAATGGGCTGCATTGACGCGAAATTATTTGTTCACCCAGCCCAGCAAATGGACTGTACATTCTAGAAAACACGGGTTAAATATATGCCACATTTTTGCAGGCTGACATGTGGGCCAATAGGTTGAAGCCTACGCAGGGCGTTGTCAACTTGGTCAACAAATGATTATGATATCCACAGCCATTGGATTTATATCCAACGGCCGGCATGCACCTTCAATCTCTCGTCTTCTTCCCCCAGCGTCACCGGGACCGCCTGGTCCGGCCTCCGGTGGCTAGCGGCTCTACTTAGCACGCATCACTACGAAGCGCTATCCCACCACCGGCCAGGCTATCCCTCAACATCTCCTGTTATTCTCCACTGACTGCAGCCCCACGCCGCACAAGAACCAGTTATAACCCTTGTACTCCTCTCAATCTGCTACTCCACTGCCGTGTCTTCCCATCTCCGGGTTGTTCCCGTGCGGGACCTTGCCGTCGTCCACTGCCTCACGGCGCTTGGCGCGGCATGGTCAACAAACGAGAGTCATCAGAAGAGGACTGCACGTGGAGAGCCTGACGGCTAGGACCCACGAGGTCCATGGTCGCATGCAAGGAAAGTTCCTCCTTATTAAGCTGAAAAAATGTTTCCTCCCCCTGATAGCTAGGACCCACCAGTTGTATCTTCGCACGGAAGAAAGTGCCTCCTTATTATCTGAGAAAAACTATTCCTCCCGTTGATAGCTGGGACCCGTCAGGTTTGGTGGCTGACTTGTGGGCCTACTAAGCGGACGTGTATGCAGGGCTTTGTCAACTTAATCGACAAATGATTCTAGCAGCTGGACCATTGGATGTTAATCCAACAACCATGCTCCTTCTTCAACCTCTGTTCTTGCTCATTTCTCCCGTCGGCGCATCACGGCCGTACTGCCGCGCACCCAAACCAGTCAAGTTTCCCGCTCCTCTACATCTGCGACTCCACTGCCACATCTTCCCCTCCGGTTCGTTCCAGTCTGGGGCCTCGCCGTCGTCCACCGGCCTTGGTGCGCTCGGCATGGTGTGGTAAATGTGGTCAACAAACAGAGTCATCAGAAGATGACTGTACGTGAGAGGCTGACAGTGGGGATGCCACCACTCCCATGGATGCATGCATGCAACTGCATCCTTTTTACCCTAAAAATAATGTTTTCTCCCCTCACTGCTGGGACCCACCAGCTACATCTTTGAACACAAGGAAGTGCCTCCTTATTTCTCGCAAAATAAAAACGATTCGTCCCCCTGATAGCTGGGACCGAGCAGCTATATCTTCGCTCGCAAGGAAGTACGTCCTTATCCTCCCTGACTGTTGGGACCCACCCGGTCAAAGCGTACGTAGCGTTGTCTGTCTGGTCGCGAACGTGTACGTACATATTGGTCGATCGGTCTCTTTGCAAGTATGAACTATGGCCGAGTAAGTAGCGGCACATGTCATAGCAGAGCCCCCCACGTAGCAGTTCAGGTTGTCCCGTCTAAACCGTGTACATGTACATACAACCACATGCCAAAAAATATGGCCACGTACGTACATACGGGCAAGGTCTCGAACGCGTACTTGCTCATACATATGGCCAGGTTTCGTGTACATGCCTGGGTCGGAACAGAGAAACTGCATCGTCGTTTTCATGGGGAGGCAACATAATGCGTCGTGTTCATCGGGAGGAAACGAAATACGTCGTGTTCATCGGGAGCCAACCGGCTTGGATGGAACAACCGATTGAAACGAGGCATGGCGTACCGTGGAACGGAGAAAACGGCCTTGTGTTCGACTGGCCACGGTCGAAACAGGATCCTGTTCATCAGGATGGGTCTGGCGTACCGCAAAACGGAGGAAACGAACTTCTCTTGGACCTCCTATGGTCGAAACGGGGTCCTGTTGATCGGGAGGGGTGTGGCGTACCGCCAAACGGAGGAAACGGACTTGTGTTGGAGCGCTACAGTCAAAACGGGGGTCCTGTTCATCAGGAGGGTGTGGTGTACCGCAAAACGGGACTCCACAGGATACTGTTCATCTCCACCGTCGACCTCCTCCAGCCTCCATGGGCTACTATTCATCCATCGTTGACCTCCTCCTGCCTCCACCCGCGACTGTTCATCCACGGGCTCCTGTTCATCCAGCCTCCACCGTTCCTCCACCGGCTACTATTCAACCAACCCTCTCCATGGGGTCCTGTTCAACCACCCCTCCATGGGCTATTGTTCATCTGGCCCTCCACGGGGTCCTATTCATCCAACCCTCCATGGGGTCCTCTTCATCCACCCCAACCAGCTCGATCGGGGTCCTGTTCATACAGCGGCAACTGCCTCTACTACCACGGGGTCCTGTTCATCCAACCCCCCATCAGGGACTATTCATCCAAACACCCCCAACAACGCTCACTGTTCATCAGGGGAAGGAGGCAGCAGGGTTCGATCGGCTTTAGTTAGCAGCAGTAGCGAAGGAATCACTTGGGTTCAGTTAACAACAAGGGATCGATCGGGGTTCAGTAACGTAGCTAGTGCAATCGCTCGGGTTTAGTTAGAGCCCAACGCCCCGCTCGGGTTCAGTTAGAGTGCAACGCCTCGCACACACGTGCATACGTGTACGAGAGAAACGCGCATCGCTCGGCCCCGACCACCCACTGTAACCGGAAACTCCCCGATATGTTCCTCGCCCTCGCTCCTACCATGGTTTTTTCCGTCATGGACGGCCCAAAGAATGTCATGCAGCTGCGTCTCCAGCCCACCCAGGACAAAAAGCCCATTTTCTATCATGATTTTTTGTCATAGAAGTAGGAGCCCACCACCTGTATGATGATACCGGGTTTTGTCACATTTATCATCATAGAAGTGTCATAAGCATGACAGGAAAAAAATTCGTTCGACCGAAAATGTCACGGATGTGTGTTTTTTTGTAGTGTAGCCGTGCTCCGACCAAAATTTTTGCTGCCACTGTCGTGACCTTTGTCGCCGCTATAGGCAGCCTCACGTTGAACTACTGCCACTAACGTGCTCATGGAGCCCCTAGGTAGCCTCCTAGTTCCTCTGGCCAATGAAGCTGAGCCCTCTCCTCGATCTTGTCGAGGTCCAACCATTGCCGTCAATGCTTCTCATCACTGTCGGTGTGTCCGTCCATCGACCACCCCAGCCTGTGTAACCACCGGCACCATGTCTGCCTTCGCCAGCCCGCGCTTGGCCGCGTCTGGCCTCTGCCGCCCGCAACCCCCTGCACCGCGCGCTTTGGCCATCCGTCGTCGCTTGCCTCCTCTGTTGCGCTGCCCGCGGCTGGTCTTGCCGCTAGTGCTTCTCCCTGCGACTTCTCGCTGCTACTCCTCACGGCTGCCCCTACCTCCCAGTCCACCCGGCCACCCACTGGCCATGCATCTCGGCCACCCATTGGCCATGCATCCCGGCCACCCTGATCGCGCCTGGCCGTTTGCGCCACGCTGACTCTGCCTGCGCGCCTCTAGCTGCAACCCTGCGCACGTGCCCGCCTGGGGCATGCCCTGCTCACCCCTGCCGCTGCCGCCGCCGGCCGCCACCCGCTCGCTCTTGCCGCCACAGTTGGTCGTGCCCTCGCTGGCCCTCCACCCGGCCACGGCCTTGGCCTCTGCCGCGCTCACGCGTGCACACCTGCCTCCCCCCGGTCTTCTTTGTCCCTGCTAGATCGGGCCGGCCCTTTCTAATTGGGGTTAGATTAGGCCTAACCCCTCTGATATTGATAACCCCCACCCTGTTAAAAATATTAGAACTAGTTAAAAAAAGAGAAAGGAAAAGAAAAGCCCTAGACCATGACAGGTGGAACCCCCGGGCCCCGTTGACCAGTGAACGAGTCAACATTGACTACTGACCGGGCAATCAACCGGACCCACTGTCAGCCTCTGGTACACTGCTGGGTGCACTGGACCGGGTGCACCTAGCCTTTTCTTTTATGTTTATCGAAATTTAAAAATATTTCCGGGGTTTTCAGTAAATATTTAAAACTTTGAAAAGTAATAGAAAATAATCTATAACTCAGATGAAAATACTTTATATATGAAAGTTTCTCAAAAAAACGTGAGGATTCCAAATACGCGCTCCGTTCATCTTTCACATGTCCCTATCATAGCGAACATGCAACCGTCCCCCTCTGGTTCGTCTGTCCGAAAATGTGAAATACCAGGAATACTTTCCCAGATGTTTCCCTCCTTCGCCGGTATCACCTATTGCCGCGTTAGGGCCCACCTAGCACCGCTCATTGTCATGTCATGCATCGTCATGCTTATGTTTGCATTATATTTATTGTTTCTTCCTCCTCTTCTCTTGTTAGACACCGAGACCGACGCCGCTGCTACCCAGTACGACTACGGTGTTAACGCCCCCTCCTTGCTAGAGCAACCAGGCAAGCCCCCCCTTGATCAACCTGATATCACCTATTCCTTCCCTCTACTGCTTGCATTAGAGTAGTGTAGCATGTTACTGCTTTCGGTTAATCCTATTCTGCCGCATAGCCTGTCTTTGCTACTACTGTTATTACCTTTACCTGCAATCCTAAATGCTTAGTATAGGATGATAGTTTCTCATCAGTGGCCCTACATTCTTGTCCGTCTGCCATGCCATACTATCGGACCGTGATCACTCAGGAGGTGATCACGGGTATATTACTTATATACATAATATATGATACATGTGGTGACTAAATTCAGGTAGACTCATAGAGTACCCGTGAGTGATTCACGGATTGGAGGCTGAAAGGACATTTGTCCCGACGGCCCTCTGAGTGGATCTTTGTGGCAGAGCGACATGGCAGGTTGAGACTACCTAGGAGAGAGGTGGCCCTGGCCCTGGCCGGCGTCCGCGGTTACATCAATTAACGCGCTTAACGAGATCTTGGTATCTGATCTGAGTCTGGCCAATGGCCTATACGCACTAACCAACTACGCGGGAACAGTTATGGGCACTCGACGTTGTGGTATCAGCCGAAGCCTTGTTTCACGTCAGCGACTGAGCGGCGTGCGCCAGATTGGACTAGAACACCTGCTCTTGTATTAGGGAGGCTAGGTCTGCTTTCGGCCGCCCACGCAACGTGTAGAAGTGCAATGGGCGATGGGCCCAGACCCCTGAGCGCTTAGGATTTAGACCGGCGTGCTGACCTCTCTGTTGTGCCTAGGTGGGGCTGTGACGTGTTGATCTTTCGAGGCTGGGCATGACCCAGGAAAGTGTGTCCGGCAAGAGGGATCGAGCGTGTTGGGTAATGTGGTGCACCCCTACAGGGAAGTTCATCTATTCGAATAGTCGTGTCCCTCGGTAAAAGGACGACTAGAGTTGTACCTTGACCTTATGACAACTAGAACTGGATACTTAATAAAACACACCCTTTCAAGTGCCAGATACAACCCGGTGATCGCTCTCTAATAGGGCGACGAGGAAAGGAGCGCCGGGTAGGATTTTGCTATGCGATGATACTTGGTTAACTTACCATCTACTCTCTTCTACTGCTTCAAGATGGAGGATGCCAGAAGCGTAGTCTTCGATAGGACTAGCTACCCCCCACGTATTCTAGCATTCTCCTGTTCAATCCACACATACTATCCATTTCATTGATACCAATGCATATGTAGTGTAGATCCTTGCTTGCGAGTACTTTGGATGAGTACTCACGGTTGCTTTGCTCCCTCTTTCCCCCTTTTCTTTCCTCTCGGTTGTCGCAATCAGATGCTGGAGCCCAGGAGCCAGCCGCCACCATCGACGATGACTCCTACTACACTGGAGGTGCCTACTACTACGTGCAGGCCGCCGCCGACGACTAGGAGTACTTTAGGAGGATCCCAGGCAGGAGGCCCGTGCCTCTTTCGATCTGCATCCCAGTTTGTGCTAGCCATCTTATGGCAACTTGTTTAACTTATGTCTGTACTCAGATATTGTTGTTTCCGCTGACTCGTCTATGCTCGAGTACTTGTATTTGAGCCCTCGAGGCCCCTGGCTTGTATTATGATGCTTGTATGACTTATTTTATTTTAGAGTTGTGTTGTGATATCTTCCCGTGAGCCTTGATCTTTATCGTACACGTTTGCGTGTATGATTAGTGTATGATTGAATCGGGGGTGAGGGAGTCCTGGATTAGGGGGTCTCCGGACAGCCGGACTATCTCCATTGGCCGCACTATTAGACTATGAAGATACAAGATTAAAGACTTCGTCTCGTGTCCGGATGGGACTCTACTTGGCATGGAAGGCAAGCTAGGCAATACGGACATGGATATCTCCTCCTTTGTAACCGACCTTGTGTAACCCTAACCCTCTCCGGTGTCTATATAAACCGAAGGGTTTTAGTCCGTAGGACAACAATCATAACATACAATCATACCATAGGCTAGCTTCTAGGGTTTAGCCTCTCTGATCTCGTGGTAGATCTACTCTTGTACTACCCATATCATCAATATTAATCAAGCAGGACGTAGGGTTTTACCTCCATCAAGAGGGCCCGAACCTGGGTAAAACATCGTGTCCCCTGCCTCCTGTTACCATCCAGCCTAGACGCACAGTTCGGGACCCCCTACCCAAGATCCGCCGGTTTTGACACCGACATTGGTGCTTTCATTGAGAGTTCCTTTGTGTCGTCGCCGTTAGGCTTGATGGCTCCTACTATCATCGATAGAGATGCGGTCCAAGGTGAGACTTTTCTCCCCAGACAGATCTTCGTATTCGGCGGCTTTGCACTGCGGGCTAATTCACTTGGCCATCTGGAGCAGATTGAAAGCTACGCCCCTGGCCATCAGGTCAGATTTGGAAGTTTGAACTACACGGCCGACATTCGCGGAGACTTGATCTTCGATGGATTCGAGCCACAGCCGGGCGCGCCGCACTGTCGCGATGGGTATGACCTAGCTCTGTCGCCGAACAGTACCCCAGAGGCCGTGCCCGCACCAGCTCCGACCCTTAGCTCGGAGCCAGCTGTGCCAATCGAGGACAGGTGGTTAGACACCGCCTCAGGGGCTGCAGTCTCAATGGCGATCGAGCCAAACACCAGCATAATCCTCTGTGCAGCCCATGACTCCAAGGTGCCGGACTCTTTTTCTGACTCTAAACTGCCCGCGCCCCTGCCAATCGAATCCGATTGGGCGCCGATCATGGAATTCACCGCCGCAGATATCTTTCAGCACTCGCCCTTTGGTGACATTCTGAATTCACTAAGGTCTCTCTCTTTGTCAGGAGAGCCCTGGCCAGATTATGGCCAACAGGGTTGGGATGCGGACGACGAAGAAATTCGACACCCACCCACCACCCACTTCGTAGCCATTGTCGATGATTTAACCGACATGCTCGACTTCGACTCCGAAGACATCGACGGTATGGACGACGATGTAGGAGACAAACATGAACCAGCACCTATAGGGCACTAGAAAGCCACCTTGTCATATGACATATATATGGTGGATACACCCAATGAAGGCAATGGCGACGAGATAGCGGAGTATGACCCCTCCTCAAATACACCCAATGAAGGCAATCTACCAGTTCAGCGTTTCAAAGCCCGGACACCTTCAAGTGCGCTCAGGGCAATCGGCAAATAGACCGCCTGGCGCGATCTGAGCTTGTGTAGCAATACGGCGGTCACACCAATCCCAGCCCAACGGCGATATTCGTGCCACGCGTACATAATTACGCATTAAAAATACCATGGGCACAGGTGGGGAGGGGGGCCACAACTGCGGCACGCCCCAAAACGCGGCCTAAACCGCACTAGGGGCTTCCCGTTTGGTTATTTTTCTTTTTCTTTCAGGACCTTAATCTCTGGAAACACTGTCCGGCAGCTCTATTGCCGAACACATGATACAGCAACCAAGGAGGCAGACAACTACGTTATACAACGGAATTCCCAGGTTGATTACAGATTTCATATCATTCCTTAGCTCGCCCTTGGAAGGGACATAGTCCTACTCTTTTGCTTATCGCACTATCTGTATCACTTTGCTTTAACGCAATTTTTCAATAAACAATGCATGAAATTACGACTATTATTGCATTCTTGTTATATATATATATATATATATGTGTGTGTGTGTGTGTGTGTGTGTGTGTGTGTGTGTGTGTGTGTGTGTGTGTGTGTGTGTGTGTGTGTGTTCACTAATGACGCCTTGCAACCGTACAATTTGGTACGGCCAATACACTAGGGGCTTACGTACCCCACAATGCGGTGTGAAAAGTTCGAACACTTTCACAAGTGCGGCACTCCGAACTTATAGCATTATATGCATCAACTCCGAATCATGTCTTTGGTCAAATGTTGGGTTTGCCCGGCTCCTATGTTTTGGTACCTTACGTTCCGCTCTATCGGCTAGGGTAGCGCTAGGAGAACTACTGCGATTGTGCCCCGGTTCTGCCGGGTTGAGCACCTCAGTAGAGAAAGCTAAAACTGACTGTCATGATAAGGCGAGAGACTGGTCGCTGTCCGGCGAGGTTTTTTCGAGTCCCTAAATACATATGCCGCTTAGGGCGAGGGGCCGGCCCAGTCCGGCTTACAGGCGTGTATCGCGCCCCGAATTCGTCCTTCCGAATACCAGGGGCTTCGCCAAAATTTAAAATTATAGAATTCTATGGCTAAGTGAGAGTGATAAAGCATTATTAGTCCGGTTGCCTTGTTCGTTGTGCTGAGCACCTCCCTCGAAGGACCCAAATATGGGAACAAGAGTGCTCAGGTTTATCCCGAACACTCCAACACTCGCGGCATGGGGCAGAAGCCAAGGACTAGCCATCTCTCAGATTGGATAAACAACCAAATAGAAGGTAATATTTCAAATTCAAACAAGCGTTGCATAGCACATATGAAACAAGTTTTCATACGTACAGGATAAAACGAGCAAGTCTCATTCAAATATTACATTTTTTGAACACTTATCCACGATAAGACAGGCACCCGGCAGAACACCCTCGTTGTACATCTTGGGGTGGCGGTGCTCCTTTCCCTCTGGCGGCCCCTCCTTGATCAGCTTCATGGTGTCTAGCTTGACCCACTGCATTTTTACACGGGTGAAAGCCCGGCGTGCACCTTCAATGCAGATGGATCGCTTGATGACCTCCAGCCGTGGGCAGGCATCCACAAGCCGCCTCACCAGGCTGAAGAAGCTGTTCGGAAGGGCGTCGCCAGGCCACAGCCGGACTATAAAGCCCTTCATGTCCTGATCGGCTGCCTTATGTAGCTCAACCATCTGCTTCAGCTGGTCGCTCATCGGCACCAGATGTTCGGCCTCAGCATATTGAGACCAGAACAACTTCTCCATCGAGCTTCCGTCCTCGGCCTGGTAAAATTGTGCGGCATTGGACACACTGCGGGGCAAATCTGCGAATGCTCCTGAAGAGCTCCGGATCCGGGTAAGTAATTGATAATTTACTTTTACATGCTTGCTTTGCATATAGAAAGCCTTATGAAAGCACAAGTGCTCCCTGGGTGGTTTTGGTAATTAATGTCAACATATCTCTTGTTGGACTAACACTTTTACCTAGTATGTTTCAGATAAGTTCAACAATGGAGTGGCATTGACTAGAGGATGTGGAACCCCTTCAAGATGCTAAGGACAAAGGATTGGCTCAAGCTTCAAGATCAAGACTCTACATTATCTATTTTAGTGATCCAAGATCACATTGAGTCTATAGGAAAAGCCAATACTATCAAGAGGGGATGAGGTGTTGCTTAATGGCTTGCTTGCTCAAAGTGCTTAATGATATGCTCCAAAACCCTCAACTACCTTCCCACATCCACATATGACCTAAACCAAAAGTCAAACTCGGCCCCACTGATTCTATCTATCCGGCGCCACCGAGTTTCAGATGTCATAGCCACTGCCACAAACCCTAGCAAATTGGTCTCATCGATAGGGATCTTGGTCTCACCGAGATGGGATTGTAATCTCTCTGTTTCCCTTCGTAACGTTTCAGTCTTACCGAGATGAGAGATCGGTCCCACCGAGATTGCAATGTAAACTCTCTGTTTCCCTTTTGTAACATTTCGGTCTCACCGAGATGAGCGAATCGGTCCCACCGAGTTTGCCTGACCAACTCTCTAGTTAGCTTATTACCAAAATCGATCCCACCGAGTTTGTGTAATCGGTCACACCGAGATTACGTTATGCCCTAACCCTAACCAACTCGGTCCTACCGAGTTGCATCTCAGTCCCACCAAAAATCCTAACGATCACTAGGTTTGCTGAATCGGTCCGACCGAATTTAACCATTCGGTCCCACCAAGTTTGGAAAATTGTGTGTAATGGTTAGATTTTGTGTGGAGGCTATATATACCCCTCCACCCACTCTTCATTCGTGAAGAGAGCCATCAAAACATACCTACACTTCCAATACACATTTTCTGAGAGAGAACCACCTACATTTGTGTTGAGGTCAAGATATTCCATTCCAACCATATGAATCTTGATCTCTAGCCTTCCCCAAGTTGCTTTCCACTCAAATCTTCTTTCCACCAAATCCAAATCCTGTGAGAGAGAGTTGAGTGTTGGGGAGCTATCATTTGAAGCACAAGAGCAAGGAGTTCATCATCAACACACCATTTGTTACTTCTTGGAGAGTGGTGTCTCCTAGATTGGCTAGGTATCACTTGGGAGCCTCCAACAAGATTGTGGAGTTGAACCAAGGAGTTTGTAAGGGCAAGGAGATCGCCTACTTCTGAAGATCTACCGCTAGTGAGGCAAGTCCTTCGTGGGCGACGACCATGATGGAATAGACAAGGTTGCTTCTTCGTGGACCCTTCATGGGTGGAGCCCTCCGTGGACTCACGCAATTGTTACCCTCTGTGGGTTGAAGTCTCCATCAACGTGGATGTACGATAGCACCACCTATCGGAACCATGACAAAAACATCCGTGTCTCCAATTGCGTTTGAATACTCCAAACCCTACTCTTTACATTCTTGCAAGTTGCATGCTTTACTTTCCGCTGCTCATATACTCACTGCATGCTTGCTTGATATGTATTGTGTTTGTTAAACTTGTGCTTAAACTCCACTTAAACTTAAGAATATTAAAAACTGCAACTTTTGGCACTTAGTGTTTATTCCCCCCCCTCTAGACACCTCTTCTCGATCCTTTCAATTGGTATCAGAGCATTGGTCTCCATTGCCTTGGTTTAAACACCATTGGAGGAAGATGGATGTGTCTACTTTGGGGAGTCTTAGACATAGAGTGCCTATTCTTGATGGAGAGTATTTTCATGAGTGGAAAAATGAAATGCTTGAGATTTTCAGTGAATATCATTTTAACAAGTACATTACTAGCCCTTGTGCACCTCATGTTGATCCTTTGCACTCTACCCTAGATGAAGATATTGACATGATTCGCAATCTTAGAACTGTTGAGCTCATCATTAGAGGCTTGCCTAGAAACTTGATTAGATGTTTGCCTACTCTCAAGTGTGCCTACACCATATGGAGATTTCTTGAGGAACGATTTCCAGATTATTCCTTGAAAAATTTAGACAAAATTCTTCATAAGTGTATTGCCCTGAGTAAGACGAACTCTAGTGATCCTAGCTTTGGTGATTGTCTATTTGAGCTTACCAATCTCATGCGTGATAAAGGAAATGTTGGAATCATTAGCGATATCATATCCAAAGCTATTAGAATTCATAAAGGTAACCATTGTGATGATCATTTATCTAATGAATTACCCTCTCTAGGAATTGATCAATCACAAGATGATGTTGAACATGGATACTATGATGAAGATGATGATAATGACTATGATCTTGATGATGCAATGAGGCATTTTGGTATTATGGCAAATCTTCGCGGCTACATGGCTGGAGGAAAGGAATGGGTCCTTGATAGTGGATGTACTGATCATATGACCGGAGATGAAGATATGTTCCGTGAGCTTGCTGAAAACGACGGCCCTCGAAAATATGTCACTTTTGGTGATAATTCAAAGGGTAAGGTGGTTGGCCTTGGTAAGGTGGCCATCTCACATGATAGCTCCATACAAAATGTCATGCTCGTTGAATCCCTTGGATACAATTTACTTTTAGTTTCTAGACTTGCGGATTTCGGTTTCAATGTCTTATTCACTGAAGTAGATTGCCAAGTGTTTCGTAGAGACAATCATAAAATGGTCTTTACCGGTATACGTAGAGGAGATCTTTACATTGTTGATTTCACTAAAAAGGCTCAACCTAGAACTTGCTTAATTACCAAATCTTCTAAAGGCTGGTTGTGGCATAGAAGACTAGGTCATGTTGGTATGCGAAATCTTGATAAGCTTATTAAAGGTGATCATATCCTTGGAATAAAAGATGTCATATTTGACAAGGATAGACTTTGTAGTGCTTGTCAAGCAGGGAAACAAGTTGGAGGAAGTCACCGCGCGAAGAACATCATGACCACAAGAAGACCACTCGAGCTACTTCACATGGATCTCTTTGGTCCAAATGCCTACAAGAGTCTCGGTGGTAACTCATTTGGTCTAGTCATAGTTGATGATTTTTCAAGATTTACGTGGGTGTTCTTTCTTGATGACAAATCGCAGGTCCAAAAGATCTTCAAAAACTTCGCTAGGAAGGCCCAAAATCAGTTTGACGTGAAGATCAAGAAGGTTCGGAGCGACAACGGAACGGAGTTCAAGAACGCAAATGTGGACACCTTTCTTGACGAAGAAGGGATTTCACACGAGTTCTCGGCTACGTACACACCTCAACAAAATGGAGTTGTTGAAAGGAAGAACCGGACTCTTATCGAGATGGCAAGAACGATGCTTGATGAGTACAAAACGCCAAAGCACTTTTGGGCGGAAGCGGTTGAGACAGCTTGTCATGCAACAAATCGCTTGTATCTTCACAAGCTACTTGGCAAGACGGCATACGAGCTCCTCACCGGTAACAAACCCCAAGTTGGATACTTTCGAGTATTCGGCTCAAAGTGCTACATTCTTGATAAGCATCGTCGTTCTAAATTTGCTCCTAAATCTCATGAAGGTTTCCTACTTGGTTATGGCTCAAACTCTCACACTTACCGTGTCTACAACAATTTCACCCGAAAGGTTGAAGAGACGGTAGATGTGAAGTTTGATGAATCTAACGGCTCGCAAGTAGAGCAATTGCCAATTGATGTAGGAGACAAAGACCCTTCGGAAGCAATTCAAGACTTGTCCATTGGCAAGATTCGTCCAACGAAGTGAAGGAGAGTACCTCGTCCGTCCAAGTGGAAGCTTCTACCTCACGACAAGGTGAACCAAGAGTTGATACGGAAGCATCCACAAGTGGGACACGCCAAGATGAAGAAAACGAGGAAGCGCACCAAGATGAACATCAACAACCTCCTTCTCCACCACGACAAGAGAACGACAACGTCAACAATGAAGAAGGCCAAGAAGAAGCACAAGATGAAGAGGATGTTCCACCCCGACCCAAGCAAAAGCTTTCACGAGTTCGAGCAAGAATTGCTAAGATCATCCCGTCGAGCAAATCTACAATGATATCCAAACCGGGAGAATCACTCGCTCTAAAACTCGTTTAGCTAACTTTTGTGAACATTACTCATTCATCTCTAGCATTGAACCTATGAAGGTTGAAGAAGCATTGGAGGATCCGGACTGGATAAACGCTATGCATGAAGAGCTACACAACTTTGAGAGAAATCAAGTGTGGACATTGGTCGAGAAGCCCGACAACAACCACAACATCATTGGTACCAAATGGGTGTTTCGCAACAAGCAAGATGAAGATGGACAAGTGGTTCGCAACAAAGCACGTCTCGTCGCCCAAGGCTACACACAAGTTGAAGGTATGGACTATGGTGAGACATATGCTCCCGTTGCTAGACTTGAGTCCATTCGCATCTTACTTGCTTATGCTAATCACCATGATATCACCTTGTACCAAATGGACATTAAAAGTGCTTTTCTAAATGGCAAAATCGAGGAGGAAGTTTATGTTAAGCAACCTCCCGGCTTCGTCAATCCTAAGAAACCTAATCATGTTTACAAACTTCACAAAGCCCTTTATGGTCTTAAACAAGCTCCTAGAGCATGGTATAAATGCTTGACCAAGTTCCTTATTGAAAAAGGCTTTGAAATTGGTAAAATTGATTCTACTCTTTTTACTAAAAGGGTTAATGGAGAACTATTTGTGTGCCAAATTTATGTTGATGATATCATATTTGGTTCAACTAACCCTCATTTTAGTGAGAAGTTTGGAAAGCTAATGTCGGAGAAGTTTGAGATGTCTATGATGAGTGAACTCAAATTCTTTCTCGGTTTGCAAATCAAGCAAACTAAGGAAGGTACCTTTGTCTCTCAAACGAAGTACACCAAGGACTTATTCAAGAAGTTCAATATGCAAGAATGCAAAGGTATGACTACACCCATGCCTACTAGTGGACATCTTGATTTGACCAAAGATGGTGAACCGGTTGATCAAAAGGTTTATCGCTCTATGATTGGTTCATTGTTATATCTATGTGCCTCTCGTCCCGATATTATGCTAAGTGTGTGCATGTGTGCACGATATCAAGCTGCTCCTAAAGAGTGTCATCTTAAGGCTATGAAAAGGATAGTGAGATACCTAATCCATACACCAAATTTTGGCATTTGGTATCCCAAGAGGTCCTCTTTTGATCTTGTTGGCTACTACGATTCGGACTATGCCGGAGACAAGGTTGATAGAAAATCCACTTCGGGTACTTGTCAATTCCTTGGTAGATCTCTTGTGTCTTGGTCTTCCAAGAAACAAAACTCGGTATCCTTATCCACCGCCGAAGCGGAATACATTGCCGCTGGTTCATGTTGTGCTCAATTACTTTGGATGACCCAAACTCTTAAAGATTATGGGATATATGTGAAACATGTTCCATTGCTATGTGACAATGAAAGTTCTATTAAGATTGCTCACAATCCCGTGCAACATTCTCGAACTAAGCATATTGAAGTTCGTCATCATTTCATTCAAGATCATGTTGCAAAAGGGGACATTAACCTTAAGCATGTTCACACCGATAAGCAATTGGCGGATATATTCACTAAACCACTTGATGAGAAAGTGTTTTGCAGGTTGAGAGGTGAATTGAACATCATTGATGCTTCAAACTTGGAGTAGGAACTCCATTTGATACATGCGGGGCATGAGCCTATGACTAATCCTCGATATTTCTCTTATGATGCTATTCATATGTCTTGGATATATTTGTACCTTGCATGGTATCTAACCTGTGTAGGTACTTGGATGAATCTAAATCTATGAGATTGCCACACACTCACATCTTGAGCAATTTCTACATCACCAAGTCTCTACACAATGGTGGTTGAAGACAAGGAAGCACGAAACCGTTCAAACATATCCTTTGGCAAATTCCATGTTGAGTCTCATGATTGTCATTTTGGATACACAAGTGCTCTTCCTTGCAAAGCTAACCCATGTAGGTAGATGAACTCAAACTCCAAGTGGTGCTCCCAACTCTTGATGAACTACATCAACCTTGAGCAACCCACACAAGTTCAACTACATGATCAAGATCAACACCACCACCCAAGGTATGTTATTCCATCTTAGAGAAGATTTACTCCAAGTCATGAGCCAAAGCAACTCGACAAGATGTGAATACATCAAGATGCTTAAACGAAAAATGGTAACCCCATTTTGAGCTTAAACGATGAGTATGACCTATGATCAAGTGCTCTCACTTGACTGCTAAGTCAATATACTCTAACATAGGTGACTTTGTCACCGACCATTTCTAGATGAAGTTCTTTAGTGTTTCTTCATGATTTTGCATTTGCATATTTGTTTCCCCTTTACTTTTAGTTTCTTTTCTTTCCTTTTTGTTCTGCATTTTCTGCATCCAATTCATTGCAAATCTTTCAGTAAATTCCTTGCATATCCTTGTGAGATCTTACTTGTCTAGTGAGCTGAGGTGACAAGTGGTTTCACTCTAATGAACTCGGTCACACCGGTTTGTTCTCTTCGGCCCAACCGAAATCTTTCGGTGCAACCGAAGCACACAATTCGGAGTCACCGATTCCACCACAGGAAAACCAACTTGCCACTTATTCCTGATTTTTGTTTGCTCCAGCTCCACTCAATGATTCTTGTCCTCTACCAGCATCATATTAGACATGCTGCTTTGCTCTGTGACTCGAGGACCAACCCATTTGTATCACATGTCTAGAAGAGCCCTTCTTGGAAATTGATGTCAAAGGGGGAGAGAGAGATCACATCAAAGCTTAATCCTTCCTATAGGGGGAGAAAGAGAGAATACTCAGGGGGAGAGAGTATCTCAACTAGGAGAAAGTAATATCATCAAATACCCCAGATGCTTGGTGTTCAAGAGGAGAGATGTCACATGTCTTTAAGAGGGGAAAGACATGTTTGGTTGCTTGCTTTAGCTCAATCTCTGTTGTTTCTTTTTTGTTGCTCTGATTTTCTGTTCCCTATCTTCTCCCAATATCCCATGTAGATTCAGGGGGAGCAAGACATCTAAGGGAAGGAAATCTCTGATTTTATTGCATATCTTTACCTTTGGGGACATGTCTATATCCAATGTGGTACTTAGTACTCACTCTACATGTCATCCCAGTTTTGGTTCTCTTGTGGTTTCTCTTGCTTGCTCTGGTCAGTAGGTGTATCTGTGTTATTTAACCTTGTTTGCGCAAGTTCATCCCATCCTAAGCCAACTCAAGACCACAAGGTAAGTATATGCATCACAGTCATGTGAATGAGAAGTTCTTAATGTACATACTGTTTGCAAGAAGGACTCATGAGCATGAAGGTACATTTCTCACATTCACATCATTTGCTCTGATGCATATAGCCAAGATACATGTAACACATTGCTTACTCTGTCATGTTTACGCATTCACATGCTCCTATATTCAATATTCACATGATTGCATACATGTAGGGGGAGCCTATGCATGTTACATGTCTTTCCAAAGCTTTACTTGCTATTCTCTATATCTTTATCTAAAGCTTTGATGTATGTTGTCATCAATTACCAAAAAGGGGGAGATTGAAAGCACAAGTGCTCCTTGGGTGGTTTTGGTAATTAATGTCAACATATCTCTTGTTGGACTAACACTTTTACCTAGTATGTTTCAGATAAGTTCAACAATGGAGTGGCATTGACTAGAGGATGTGGAACCCCTTCAAGATGCTAAGGACAAAGGATTGGCTCAAGCTTCAAGATCAAGACTCTACATTTTCTATTTTAGTGATCCAAGATCACATTGAGTCTATTGGAAAAGCCAATACTATCAAGAGGGGATGAGGTATTGCTTAATGTCTTGCTTGCTCAAAGTGCTTAGTGATATGCTCCAAAACCCTCAACTACCTTCCCACATCCACATATGACCTAAACCAAAAGTCAAACTCGGCCCCACCGATTCTATCTATCCGGCGCCACCGAGTTTCAGATGTCATAGCCACTGCCACAAACCCTAGCAAATCGGTCTCACCGATAGGAATCTCGGTCTCACGGAGATGGGATTGTAATCTCTCTGTTTCCCTTCGTAATGTTTCGGTCTTACCGAGATGAGCGATCGGTCCCACCGAGATTGCAATGTAAACTCTCTGTTTCCCTTTTGTAACATTTCAGTCTCACCGAGATGAGCGAATCGGTCCCACCGAGTTTGCCTGACCAACTCTCTGGTTAGCTTATTACCAAAATCGGTCCCACCGAGTTTGTGTAATCGGTCACACCGAGATTATGTTATGCCCTAACCCTAACCAACTCGGTCCTACCGAGTTGCATCTCAGTCCCACCAAAAATCCTAACGATCACTAGGTTTGCTGAATCGGTCCGACCGAATTTAACCATTCGGTCCCACCAAGTTTGGAAAATTGTGTGTAATGGTTAGATTTTGTGTGGAGGCTATATATACCCCTCCACCCACTCTTCATTCGTGAAGAGAGCCATCAGAACATACCTACACTTCCAATACACATTTTCTGAGAGAGAACCACCTACATTTGTGTTGAGGTCAAGATATTCCATTCCAACCATATGAATCTTGATCTCTAGCCTTCCCCAAGTTGCTTTCCACTAAAATCTTCTTTCCACCAAATCCAAATCCTGTGGGAGAGAGTTGAGTGTTGGGGAGACTATCATTTGAAGCACAAGAGCAAGGAGTTCATCATCAACACACCATTTGTTACTTCTTGGAGAGTGGTGTCTCCTAGATTGGCTAGGTATCACTTGGGAGCCTCCAACAAGATTGTGGAGTTGAACCAAGGAGTTTGTAAGGGCAAGGAGATCGCCTACTTCTGAAGATCTACCGCTAGTGAGGCAAGTCCTTCGTGGGCGACGACCATGATGGAATAGACAAGGTTGCTTCTTCGTGGACCCTTCGTGGGTGGAGCCCTCCGTGGACTCGCGCAACCGTTACCCTCTGTGGGTTGAAGTCTCCATCAACGTGGATGTACGATAGCACCACCTATCGGAACCATGACAAAAACATCCGTGTCTCCAATTGCGTTTGAATACTCCAAACCCTTCTCTTTACATTCTTGCAAGTTGCATGCTTTGCTTTCCGCTGCTCATATACTCATTGCATGCTTGCTTGATATGTATTGTGTTTGTTAAACTTGTGCTTAAACTCCACTTAAACTTAAGAATATTAAAAACTGCAACTTTTGGCACTTAGTGTCTAATCACCCCCCCTCTAGACACCTCTTCTCGATCCTTTCAATTGGTATCAGAGCATTGGTCTCCATTCCCTTGGTTTAAACACCATTGGAGGAAGATGGATGTGTCTACTTTGGGGAGTCTTAGACATAGAGTGCCTATTCTTGATGGAGAGTATTTTCATGAGTGGAAAAATGAAATGCTTGAGATTTTCAGTGAATATCATTTTAACAAGTACATTACTAGCCCTTGTGCACCTCATGTTGATCCTTTGCACCCTACCCTAGATGAAGATATTGACATGATTCGCAATCTTAGAACTGTTGAGCTCATCATTAGAGGCTTGCCTAGAAACTTGATTAGATGTTTGCCTACTCTCAAGTGTGCCTACACCATATGGAGATTTCTTGAGGAACGATTTCCAGATTATTCCTTCAAAAATTTAGACGAAATTCTTCATAAGTGTATTGCCCTGAGTAAGACGAACTCTAGTGATCCTAGCTTTGGTGATTGTCTATTTGAGCTTACCAATCTCATGCGTGATAAAGGAAATGTTGGAATCATTAGCGATATCATATCCAAAGCTATTAGAATTCATAAAGGTAACCATTGTGATGATCATTTATCTAATGAATTACCCTCTCTAGGAATTGATCAATCACAAGATGATGTTGAACATGGATGCTATGATGAAGATGATGATAATGACTATGATCTTGATGATGCAATGAGGCATTTTGGTATTATGGCAAATCTTCGTGGCTACATGGCTGGAGGAAAGGAATGGGTCCTTGATAGTGGATGTACTGATCATATGACCGGAGATGAAGATATGTTCCGTGAGCTTGCTGAAAACGACGGCCCTCGAAAATATGTCACTTTTGGTGATAATTCAAAGGGTAAGGTGGTTGGCCTTGGTAAGGTGTCCATCTCACATGATAGCTCCATACAAAATGTCATGCTCGTTGAATCCCTTGGATACAATTTACTTTCAGTTTCTAGACTTGCGGATTTCGGTTTCAATGTCTTATTCACTGAAGTAGATTGCCAAGTGTTTCGTAGAGACAATCATAAAATGGTATTTACCGGTATACATAGAGGATATCTTTACATTGTTGATTTCACTAAAATGGCTCAACCTAGAACTTGCTTAATTACCAAATCTTCTAAAGGCTGGTTGTGGCATAGAAGACTAGGTCATGTTGGTATGCAAAATCTTGATAAGCTTATTAAAGGTGATCATATCCTTGGAATAAAATATGTCATATTTGACAAGGATAGACTTTGTAGTGCTTGTTAAGCAGGGAAACAAGTTGGAGGAAGTCACCGCGCGAAGAACATCATGACCACAAGAAGACCACTCGAGCTACTTCACATGGATCTCTTTGGTCCAAATGCCTACAAGAGTCTCGTTGGTAACTCATTTGGTCTAGTCATAGCTGATGATTTTTCAAGATTTACGTGGGTGTTCTTTCTTGATGACAAATCGCAGGTCCAAAAGATCTTCAAAAACTTCGCTAGGAAGGCCCAAATCAGTTTGACATGAAGATCAAAAAAGGTTCGGAGCGACAACGGAACAGAGTTCAAGAACGCAAATGTGGACACCTTTCTTGACGAAAAAAGGGATTTCACACGAGTTCTCGGCTACGTACAGACCTCAACAAAATGGAGTTGTTGAGAGGAAGAACTGGACTCTTATCGAGATGGCAAGAGCGATGATTGATGAGTACAAAACGCCAAAGCACTTTTGGGCGGAAGCGGTTGAGACAGCTTGTCATGCAACAAATCGCTTGTATCTTCACAAGCTACATGGCAAGACAGCATACGAGCTCCTCACCGGTTACAAACCCCAAGTTGGATACTTTCGAGTATTCGGCTCAAAGTGCTACATTCTTGATAAGCATCGTTGTTCTAAATTTGCTCCTAAATCTCATGAAGGTTTCCTACTTGGTTATGGCTCAAACTCTCACACTTACCATGTCTACAACAATTTCACCCGAAAGGTTGAAGAGACGGTAGATGTGAAGTTTGATGAATCTAACGTCTCACAAGCAAAACATGATCACCCCTTAGTACTCTTTGGGTGTTAATCACATGGCGATGTGAACTAGAATATTGACTCTAGTAAACCCTTTGGGTGTTGGTCACATGGCGATGTGAACTATTGGTGTTAATCACATGGCGATGTGAACTAGATTATTGACTCTAGTGCAACTGGGAGACTGAAGGAAATATGCACTAGAGGCAATAATAAAGTTGTTATTTTCTATTTCCTTATTCATGATAAAGTTTTATTATTCATGCTAGAATTTGATCGGAAACCTAAATACATGTGTGAATACATAAACAAACACCGTGTCCCTAGTGAGACTCTACTTGACTAGCTCGTTGATCGAAGATGGTTAATGTTTCCTAACCATGGACATGAGTTGTCATTTGATAACGGGATCACATCATTAGGAAAATGATGTGGTTGACAAGACCCATCCGTTAGCTTAGCAAAATGATCGTTCAATTTTATTGCTATTGCTTTCTTCATGTTAAATACATATTCCTTCGACTATGAGATTATGCAACTCCCGAATACCGGAGGAATGCCTTGTGTGCTATCAAACGTCACAACATAACTGAGCGATCATAAAGATGCTCTACAGGTATCTCTGAAGGTGTTTGTTGAGTTGGCATAGATCGAGATTAGGATTTGTCACTTTGAGTATCGGAGAGGTATCTCTGGGCCCTCTCGGTAATACACATCACAAGCTTGCAAGAAAACGACTAAGGAGTTGGTCACGAGGTGATGTGTCGGTGTCAAAACCGGTGGATCTCAGGTAGGGTATCCCGAACTGTGCGTCTAAGGCGGATGGTAACAGGAGGCGGGTGACATGATGTTTACCCAGGTTCGGGCCCTCTTGATGGAGGTAATACCCTACTTCCTGCTTGATTGATCTTGATGATATGAGTATTACAAGAGTTGATATACCACGAGATCATAGAGGCTAAACCCTAGAAGCTAGCCTATGGTATGATTGTATCTCGTCCTACGGACTAAACCCTCCGGTTTATATAGACACCGGAGGGGGCTAGGGTTACATAGAGTCGGTTACAAGGGAGGAGATCTACATATCCATATTGCCAAGCTTGCCTTCCACGCCAAGGAGAGTCCCATCCGGACACGAGACGAAGTCTTCAATCTTGTATCTTCATAGTCCAACAGTCCGACCAAAGGATATAGTCCGGCTGTCTGGAGACCCCCTAATCCAGTACTCCCTCAGTAGCCCCCGAACCAGGCTTCAATGATGATGAGTCCGGCACGCAGATTGTCTTCGACATTACGAGGCGGGTTCTTCTCCAAATTCCGAATATCTGCTGAGTAGTGTACGGCTCCCCATAACTGTTGAACTTCTTGGCTTCCACGCCCAATAAGGGGTATCTTCCACGTGTTGAGCGAATGCGAGGAGCCAGGGCATTTTTACATTCGCCACACTAGCCATGTAAGTAAAGTGTCTATTAAAGAGACGGGGATTCTTAGATCCAGACCACACCATCCTCCCACGGCGAGTATCCATCATAGCGCGCTCGGAAAAATCCATTCCAACATGGCCAGCCATCGCAGCTCCTCCTCCCGCTCCCGTAGCCCTAAGCCCGGTGACTGGGAGAAGTGCTCCGTCCCGCATAGCCAATCAGTAGAGTTACAGACCCAGGGATTTCTCCCTGCAGCGTATATGGTCCCCGTTCGAGTGGGGCTCGCCACCTATAATGGCGGGGAGTAAGCGGAGAGCTTCCCCAATCCCTCCAAGGGGGAGCGGGTATGCCTTGTCCCTTATTTACTAAGGGGACTTGGATTTCCGATCCATCCATTCCTCCGCGGGCTCCTGGAGTTTTATGGCCTCCAGTTGCATAATTTCACCACCGCTTCCATATTACACATCGTTGGTTATGTTGCCCTTTGTGAGATGTTTTTGGGCTGCGAAGCTCATTTCGAGCTGTGGAAGAGGCTATTCTACCTTGTGCCCCGTACACAGAAGGGGTCAATATATCAAGTGGGCGGAGCCGAAATATGGCACATCGCCGGGACCGGATACATGTCTGGTACCCCAAAGAAGACGTCCGAAGACTGGCCTTCGGAGTGGTTTTACATGGAGGACGTACCCCTTCCAGATCCTATTCGGATGGGTCTTCCCGAGTTCGACAATGCCCCTTTGAAGAAACGCCGAAGCTGGCGCCCACGGAGCCCTCAGGAGGAAGATAACGGAGAAGTCCTTTACCTGACGGGCCGGATAAAAGTGTTGGCTCAATCAGGACTAACAATAATCGAGGTTATGTCAATATGTATAATGCGGGGGGTGCAGCCACTTCAATATCGAGGGCACCCCATGTGGCGCTTTAACGGGGAAGATGATGCCACCTGCTGCGGGCATAAGGGACTGAACTTAGTTGCTGCTCTAGCAAAAATTCTGTCCGATTTGTTCAAGGGAGAGGAAGAGGAGTTCATCCGTATTAAGCCACGGGATGGATTCTCCATGTACAACCCTCGAAGTTGGGTGAGCTGTCACTCTTTACTCCCAACCTTCCCGCATTCTTCGTCATAAATACTCACCTTGCCGTTTCATGGCAAGAACTGCGAAAAGCTGTAAGGGAGGACCCTAACTGGGCCCTCGATCCTGGACTCGAAGAGGATCCGGACATATTTGTGGAGCTGATCGACATGACATTCTATCAATTGAGCTGTGATGATGCCATGGTGGCCATCATAGCCGACTGTCCTAGGCTACTCCCTGCATCGCATGTAAGAAAAACCGGAGTCCCAACCTCCAAGAAGGATCCCATTTTATGCACTTCACCTACCGTACACATATGGTGTTTTACAGGGAAGGCCCTCGGGACACCATGCTGAACCCGCAGTGACTCGCCAACAAGGGACACCGAAGCCGGGTAGGCTAAAAAGGAAGGCGGTCAGGACTGAGACGCCGGCGCAAAGGTATGATACAGAACCTCGATCCGTGGTTGTCATCTTTCTTAAAATATAATGACGTCCATGTTTCCTAGTAGGAAAAATGCTCGCTGGACTATATCCGGAGAGGTTGCCGATCACGCCTCCACCAGTCGGGCTCCAGGGCCGGACATAGAGGCGGAAGCAAACACGGGGCGAACGTTGGATGCTCCTCCTACAAAGGATGCGGATAGACTACTCGCTACAAATTCCAAAGTGGAGAGCGCCATGAATCACAGGCGTCACCGGGCCATACTTCGTGACGCTTGTTTCTCCCAATAGGCGTTCGATGCCTTCTGAGGGAGTCCTGGATTAGGGGGTCTCCGGACAGCCGGACTATCTCCATTGGCTGGACTGTTAGACTATGAAGATACAAGATTGAAGACTTCGTCTCGTGTCCGGATGGGACTCTACTTGGCGTGGAAGGCAAGCTAGGCAATACGGATATGGATATCTCCTCCTTTGTAACCGACCTTGTGTAACCCTAACCCTCTCCGGTGTCTATATAAACCGAAGGCTTTTTGTCCGTAGGACAACAACCACAACATACAATCATACCATAGGCTAGCTTCTAGGGTTTAGCCTCTCTGATCTCGTGGTAGATCTACTCTTGTACTACCCATATCATCAATATCAATCAAGCAAGACGTAGGGTTTTACCTCCATCAAGAGGGCCCGAACCTGGGTAAAACATCGTGTCCCCTGCCTGCTGTTACCATCCAGCCTAGACGCACAGTTCGGGACCCCCTACCCGAGATCCGCCGGTTTTGACACCGACATTGGTGCTTTCATTGAGAGTTCCTCTGTGTCATCGCTGTTAGGCTTGATGCTCCTACTATCATCGTAGCGATGCGGTCCAGGGTGAAACTTTTCTCCCCGGACAGATCTTCGTATTCGGCGGCTTTGCACTGCGGGCTAATTCGCTTGGCCATCCGGAGCAGATTGAAAGCTACGCCCCTGGCCGTCAGGTCTGATTTGGAAGTTTGAACTACACGGCCGACATCCGTGGAGACTTGATCTTCGACGGATTGGAGCCACAGCCGGGCGCGCCGCACTGTCGCGATGGGTATGACCTAGCTCTGCCGCCGAATAGTACCCTAGAGGCCGCGCCTACATCAGCTTCGACCCTTAGCTCGGAGCCAACTGCGCCAATCGAGGACAGGTGGTTAGACACCGCCTCAGGGGCTGCAGTCTCAACGGCGATCGAGCCAAACACCAGCATAATCCTCTGCGCAGCCCGTGACTCCAAGGTGCCAGACTCTTTTCCGTACTCTGAACCATCCGCGCCCCTGCCAATCGAATCCGATTGGGCGCCGATCATGGAATTCACCGCCGCAGATATCTTTCAGCACTCGCCCTTCAGCGACATTCTGAATTCACTAAGGTCTCTCTCTTTGTCAGGAGTGCCCTGGCCGGATTAT